>NC_030422.2:12372599-12407599 GCF_001660625.3 Ictalurus punctatus | reverse complement strand
ACACAATGCTCACTCTACACTCACACATGCACACACCACACTACACTCACACTACCCACTCACACACACTACACACAACACTCACACACACTACACACTCACACACACCACACTGCACTCGCACACTGCACTCGCATACTACACTCACACTACACACACTACACTCACACCCTACACTCACATATACACACACTACACTCACACACGCGCACTACACTCACACATACACACACACACTACACTACACACACACTACACTACACACCATCTGCAGCTGTAATGTTAGGTTTAAGAGTTTAAATATAACCTCTCTCTCTCTCTCTCTCTCTCTCTGTTGAACAGGTGATTGGATTCACCTCAGAGACAGTTGCAGCATTTATTGCAGTGGTTGGAATCCTGTCCATATTAGCTCAGGTGTGTGGGATAGAACATTATTAAGATGTTTGCATGGGTTCAGTTATTTTTAATTGAATATACTTAGTGTGTGTGTGTGTGTGTGTGTCTGTGTGTGTGTGTGTCTGTGTGTGTGTGTCTGTGTGTGTGTGTGTGTGTGTCTGTGTGTGTGTGTGTGTGTGTGTGTGTGTGTGTGTGTGTGTGTGTGTGTGTGCGTGCGCATGTGTGTACGTGTGTACAGACAGTGGTGTTGGGTGTGCTGATGCGCTCTATTGGGAATAAGAACACCATCCTGTTAGGGCTCGGCTTCCAGATCCTGCAACTTGCCTGGTATGGCTTCGGCTCCCAGCCCTGGTGAGTCACCACACATACACACACATACACACACAGACACACACACACACACACAAGCATGCATATATATATTATATATTATATTATATTATACACAGATATGTTATAGTTGTTTACATTAAAATTAGTCGTGGTGGAGGGAAAAAGGAAAAGGAAGATTTATTCTGACTAACATTCCGGTTTGTCTAAAAATAAATCACATGACCAACAGTTCCGTAATTATGGTGTGTGTGTGTGTGTGTGTGTGTGTGTGTGTGTGTGTGTGTGTGTGTTAGGATGATGTGGGCAGCAGGGGCTGTAGCTGCGATGTCCAGCATCACTTTCCCAGCCATCAGTGCCATTGTCTCCCGAAATGCAGATCCTGACCAGCAGGGTGAGAACATACACACACACACACACACACACACACACACACACACACACACACACACACACACAATTCTGTTTGTTTATCTCTTTTTCTGTTTCTATTTTCTATATATTATATGAATACCTACATCTGGTTTTGTCTGTACTACCTCATCGTGTGTGTGTGTGTGTGTGTGTGTGTGTGTGTGTGTGTGTGTGTAGGTGTGGTACAGGGGATGATAACGGGGATCAGGGGGCTCTGTAATGGACTCGGCCCCGCCCTCTACGGCTTCGTCTTCTACCTATTCCACGTGGAGCTGAATGAGATGGATGCTGCAGGAGGAGCTGAGAAAGGAACCAAACCCAACATGGCCAATCCTACCGACGAGGTTTCACACACACTCTCTCTCTCTACCTCTCTCTCTCTTTCTTTCTCTCTCTCTCTGATTCCCTCCCTGTCTCACTCCCTGTCTGTCTGTGTGCAGAGTGCCATCATTCCTGGTCCTCCGTTCCTGTTTGGAGCGTGCTCAGTTCTTCTCTCCCTGTTGGTGGCGCTCTTCATTCCCGAACACAATGCGGTCTCTCTGCGGCTCGGGAACTACAAAAAACACCCCAGCACAACCCAGAGCCATGCCCACACCCCTCAGGGCGGAACCTGTGAAGGCAAAGAGCCTCTACTGGATGACAGCAGTGTATGACCCCGCCCAATGCCACCTGAGACACACATCAAGGTGGAGCCTGCAGGAAAAGAGACCCTATTGGTTTTCAGCAGAGTATGATCCGCCCACTGCCACCTGAAACACATCAGGGCGGAGCCAGTGAGATGAAAGGGCCTTTCTACTGGAGAGGTTCAGTGTCTGACTCCGCCTACTGCCACCCCAAACACATCAAGGCGGAGCTTGCAAGCGTAGAATAACTGCACTGTATGACCGCCCGCTTTCACCCCAATCATACACATACCTTGTATTCAAGCTCAAATACACATTTGGGTGGAGCCTGTGAGAATTAGATGACAGCAGTGCATGACTCCGCCCACTGCTGCCAAACACACACGCACACACCCCTTTGGGTGGAGTCTGTGAGCGGAAATAGGCCTTTACTGGATGTGGACACTGCATGACTCCCTCCACTGCCCTCTCGCACAGGGCGGGGCCTACAAAGGACCAGTGCCATATGACCCTGCCCACTATCACACTAAATACTTGTCAGGGCGGAGCCTGTGGGACGTGAATGACCACGTTGTGTGATTCCACCCACTGCCACCTCAAATGCACTCAGGGTGGAGTCAGGTACATGACCCCGCCCACTTTTACCTGTTGTGCCCTACCCCAACACATTTTTCACCGTACTGACCTCCATCAGCTGAACACACACTTCAGAATGCTGTGTGTGAATGACGCTAGTGTTTACACCCACACTCACACAGTGTTTATAAGAACTGATTAAACAGTCTGGTGGTTTTTACAGGTAGATGTGTGTGTGTGTGTGTGTGTGTGTGTGTGGATATCTCTACATTCTGTTACAGCTGAGGCCAGTGGTATCACAGTGGCTGTGTCCTGAACGGTGCCCTGCTCCCTTATGCCTACAGAGACATAGTGCACTTCGGTCTGTCTACACTGTACAGTTTGTTTGTTTTTTTTTTTTTTAGACATTTCTAGACTGCTGTGGTGCATTGTGGGTAAATGTTGATTTGATATTAGCTTGTTGCAGTGCATTATGGGATTTAGTCCACTTTCTTTGTGGATGTAACAGATGCCTGATGTAGTGCACTATGTAGTGAACAGGGTTTGGATTGGGACATGCAGCATCTCATCATTAGAAACGCCTTCGTATACTGTGAGCTGGAAATATGAACCATGATGACGGCGCTGTCTCACTCTCTAACTGTCTCTCTCTCCAGCTCTGAGTGGGTTTCCTCTGTGTGTGTGTGTGTGTGTGTGTGTGTGTGTGTGTGTGTGTGTGAGAGAGAGAGAAATCAGTTAATCCAGTGAGCACATGGTTTTAGACCACTTCTGAAAAGCTAACTTTGCTAACACTGACTGAAAGTGAGTGACCAGCAGTTATTCACTAAATATAAGTTTTAAGCCTGGTGTGTGTGTGCACCACATTCCTTGAACGTTACATATCAGTGAGAGGGAATGCAGTATAATTTGTGTTCCCTGTATTTTCCGGACTATACATGGCTCCAGGCTGAAGGAAACCCCGCCCACTTTTAGATGAGCGCAGTGGAGTAAAATCAGCGCTTTATATTTTTAACGTTTTGTTCATCTTCAGTTTCAGTTCTAAAGTTAAATAAAGTGCGCTAGCTCATTTATTTACCGCTAAATTCCTTCTGTGCTCTAGTTACAAGTGAGTGTGTGTGCAGAGTGCTAAGCTCACCACGTTACCATAAGTTCAGTATTATCACAGCTACCGTAAATCTCCTAATAAACCTGAACATCATCACTCAGAGAAACACGGAGCAAACACTCCACCTGCTGTTATAGTCCGGGAAATACACTAATGATGAAGCTCCAGTCTGTTCTCCTGTGTGTGAGTGTGCATGAGAGTGTGCATGAGAGTGTGCGGAAACAGAGTGAAACTGTAAAACAGTCAGTGAGATGTAAATGACAGGAAATTAACAAACGGTTATTTATTAAAAGGTTCTGGTTGTCAGTGCTTCCTGCCTCGTCACTTCCTGTGTGTGAGAGATTGACTGATCCCCAGCTGGGGTGTGGATGTGCTGGAGATTATTATGGGATGGATTTCAGCTCCTCCGCAGAGTGTTAGTTAAATTCAGGAGATTCAGATTTTATTCTAAACGGAGGATAGAACTGATTACTTTATTCTTAATAAAATACAGAAATAAGAACCAAAGACTGATTTACAGAGAGAACACACACACATCTGGATAACACACACACAAAAGAAGAATAATTATTGCTACATGAATATTCACTCTTTTATAACATAATAAAAATATCTAGTTATTTTAACATTTACTTTAAAAAATTAAAAAGTTTAATTTTTTAAATAAAAATTTATAATTACTAAATTAATTAAATTAGATTAATAATAATAATAATAATAATAGTATACTGGACTTTTAAAAAAATGTAACAGTGCCAACATTTTATGTATGTTTTTTTGCCCTGAATTTGTCCTTAATTTGTTCTTGGCCAGACATCAACCCTGGAGGGTGGAGACTATCACCTGCTTCCTCTGAGACACCTGAAGCCTTTGCATCACAGAACAGTGGAAATCGCTGTCTGCCCTCTTCCACATGCACGACCTCACAGACACCCACGATTGGCTAGTGTTGCTGTGAGTGACAGAGATTATGCCCCTCCCACACAGCATGAATAGATACTTCAGCACTTTTGGAGGCATCGTTAGCATTGACCAGTCCCATCCAGGATTTAGCGATTTTTCCAATCGCAGAAATTAACGCAAAATCTCGCAACTCCACAATATTCTGAGGAGCTTTCGATATTTTTCTAAATTACCACAGATTTTCTGCAGATTCGGGCCGAGATGTGTCATGCGACGTCATCACAACGTGCGTTCAGTCAAAGCCTTCTTCACTTCACGTGTCGAACACGAGTACAGCTAAAAGCTCTCATTTACCAACAAACATCACAGAGAAAGAGCCCAGAACTTTTCCCTGTGTCTGCAATTCATCAATAAACACAGAAACCTGCTGATTTGTACTTGGTGGAGATTTTCCCTCAGAGGGCACTGCTGATCTAAATCTCCTCACACACTCTCTCTCTCTCACACACACACACACACACACCATGTCCTATCTTCTAATGCACTGCATGCTGTATAATATTCAGTAGACCAATGTACAGGTTTATATTTCAGCAGTTACAGGTCACATGACCATCATGCAGCTAATATGCTATGCTAACTGAACAGCAGACAGGGTCCAAGTGTGTAGAATTTAATAAAAACGACAAAAACATAATCCATTAAACGGATTAAAACTAAACATATTACACAATCTAATCAGCTTTACGCACTAAACACATCATACGAGCGTGGCATTGTGAATCATTTTAGCTGAAGGTTAGTTAGGACCATTAAAGTTACATGGTTCGGATGTCGGGTTCAGATGTGGGGTTCGGAGGCGGGGTTAGGAGGTGAGGTTCGGAGGCGGGGTTAGGAGGTGAGGTTCGGAGGCGGGGTTAGGAGGTGAGGTTCGGAGGCGGGGTTAGGAGGTGGGGTTCGGAGGCGGGGTTAGGAGGTGGGGTTCGGAGGCGGGGTTAGGAGGTGGGGTTCGGAGGCGGGGTTAGGAGGTGAGGTTCGGAGGCGGGGTTAGGAGGTGGGGTTCGGAGGTGGGGTTAGGAGGTGAGGTTCGGAGGCGGCTCTGTTGAGACCGGTTCCTGCTCCATGTGATGTTTTCTCTCCCAGATGAACATTGTGTGTCCTCAACACTCTCAGGCTTCATGAAGATGATCTTTGACCTGCTAACAGGAAATCAAGGCCTCGTTATCAGAAACATTTCTCCTGCACCGCAGACACGGACACATCATGCGTTGATCTCTTCCCACCTAGAGCAAAAGTTTACATCCCCTCCAGTCTCTGGATCTGGAAAATAAACAATGTGCTTGTGTCTTTCTGCAGTGACGTGTCTGAGATAGGGAGTGATGTGGTAAAAGTAAACTTTCTTTATTTTCGCTGAGTTTTATCTGTGTTTATTAGAGGATGGATGATATCAGGGTTCAGTTCCCTGCAGGCGGTGGCATGTTTTACACACAGGAATAGAACACGGATAAAGTCCATCTGCTGCATGAGAAACAGGAACACGCTAAGAGCCATGATAAAGACGTGATTTCCCCCTCAACCTTCACACTGAGAGACAAACACAACACTGCAGTCTCAGTTATAAATATAAATAAAAGTTATAAATATCAATAAAATAATGTACAGAACTGATGTTATATGTCACTGCATTTGTGTATGATTTGTTTTCCTGAGAAACGTTTAATGTTTAATGCTGGAAAAATCATTTTCAATCTCAGTAAACTTCCGTAGGTGTTTAACCTACACCTCTGTCTCCTTTACCTTGCACTCGGGCTCCTTTACCTCACACTTTGTTTCCTTTACCTCACACTTGGTCTCCTTTACCTCACACTCTGTCTCCCTTACCACACTCTCTCCTTTACCTCACACTCTGTCTCCCTTACCACACTCTCTCCTTTACCTCACAGTCTGTCTCCCTTACCACACTCTCTCCTTTACCTCACACTCTGTCTCCTTTACTCTCTGAACCTTTACATAACACTCTGAGAAGGTACAATGTGATCACTGTTCCTGATGAACATCGAGACACAAATACATCACATGCACATCACCTCCTGACCTGTTTACATCCTCTGTTCCCAGAACCAAACTGCGTGTGTGTGTGTGTGAACACGTTGCTAAACCCTGCAAAATATCAAATGTTAATGATGGGAAAAGGAAATAGCGGTGGCGACAGAAGGAGGATGTTCTAAAATAAACGTGTAGTAACGTCTCCTAGACAACAGAATAACATTATTTGTTTCTTTCTTTGTTTATTTTATCATCTGCACTTTAATCACAACAGGTCTGCTGTTTTATTTATTTATATTTATATCGTTTCAATTTCAGAAATAGTTAGAAGGTTGTGAGTTCAAATCCTGACAGAGAGACACTTATGGATGCATTATCCATGCATCCATCTTCTATACTGTTTATCCTTTTCTTCAGGGTCACAGGGAACCTGGAGCCTATCCCAGGGAGCATCGGGCACAAGGCAGGGGGATGCGTTATTATTATTATTACTATTATTAGTAGTATTATTATTTATTAATAATATTGTTGTTGTTCTTTTATTTATGTATTTATTTATTTACTTATTCATTCATCGTCAGTAAGAGTCTGTTAGGGTAAAAACAGTAGAAAATATATACAGACTGGGAAAAGGAAATTGGACTTTAACTCGGTCTCTCTCGTGTTGTTTGTCTGTTTGTCTCCACTGTTTATGTTTCCACATTGAGTAATTGAGAGGAAATTAGGTTATTCTTTCCATCTGCACACTTAAAGCAATGGACACACACACACACACACACACACAGAGGAGAGAGAAGGATAATGTGGTTTGTGTGATTAAATGACTGTTGTAAAGGTCAGTGAAAGATCATGGACATGTTGATGAACCCGCAGGACATGTTCACGTCACTGCCGTGTGGAGATTAGGACACGTGTGACCTTTAAGTCATCATACAGGTGTACACAGGTGTGTGCTGTAGCTCAGGTTCACGTCAACAGTCAACATGATGTCCTGCTGTAATCATTGGACAAAATCCTTAAACTTCTCCTTTCCATTTTTATTTACACAGAGGACAACATTCAACACCTATAACCTCTCCGTTATAAACACTTCATTCATGTGTACTTAACACTGTGTGTACTAAGTGTGTGTACTTATAGTCAAAGAATATTCACTCCACTCTTCTGGGAAGGCTTTCCATTAGATTTTGGGGCATGGCTGTGGGAATTTGTGATCGTTCAGCTACAAGAGCGTTAGTGAGATTGAGGTCAGGTGCTAATGTTGATGTGTGGAGACCCCAGTTCCAGTTCATCCCAAAGGTGTTCATTGGGGTTGAGGTCAGGGTTCTGTTTAGGACAATCAAGTTCTTCTA
This sequence comes from Ictalurus punctatus, assembly GCF_001660625.3. Classification (NCBI taxonomy): domain Eukaryota; kingdom Metazoa; phylum Chordata; class Actinopteri; order Siluriformes; family Ictaluridae; genus Ictalurus; species Ictalurus punctatus. Next base: position 12,399,854 of record NC_030422.2, on the reverse strand, counting down.
CCTTCATCCAACTTTCACACACCATGTCTTCATGGAGCTCACTTTGTGCACTGCGTGTCTCGATGGAACAGTGTTTGGAGTCTCTGAGTTCCAGTGAAGGGGAACTGTTCCAGCTTTGTGGTAACCATTTGGGGAAGAAGCACATATGTGTGAACTTTTTTTATCTCTGAGAAACTCTGCCAGATGACTAAATGTAAATGATGACTAAATGTAAATAAAAATACATGTTTTACTTTAAGTATAATTATAGCGCAAATGTAAATGTATACTTTAAGTATATTTTTGTTATAAGTGCAAATTTCTTGTATAGCTTTACTTGAAGTATACATTTTAAAGTATTTGCCCTTTACATTAAGTTTATGGATATTGATGTAGCTGTGCAAATTCTTAATATTAAAATATGTTTATTATTATTATTATTATTATTATTATTATTCACACACTGTGTATCTGAGCTATGGTCATAAACATATGTACAGGTCTTATTGCCAATGAATGAAACAGAGAGAGAGAGAGAGAGCGAGAGAGAGGGACGGACAGACAGACAGGACAGATAGACAGACAGCAAGAGAGAAAGAGACAGCAAACCACAGAGTCCAAGTCCATAACTCCAATCCGTATTTCCTGTGTGTCTGTCAGTCTGTCTCACTGCCTAACTGTCTGTCGATTTCAATTCAATTCAGAGTACTTTATTGGCCTGATTTTTTACATACAATATTCCCAAAGCATCAATATAGATAAGAAAGGAGAATTAAAAAACAATCATGAAAATAGAATAAAATAAAATGAAAATTATAATGGGAATAATAATAAAAATAGAATTTAAAATAATAATAATAATGACAAAAAATAAGTAAATAAAAAAAATAAAGTGACAAAATGCAAGGTGGCAGTGTAGGACAAACGTATACAGGTTACAATAATTATGTACATTAATGCCATAAAATAAACTACAGTGAGGTAAACTAGACATAAGTAAATAAGCAGTACCTGTCCCCCTGCCTGCCTGCCTGTCTGTCTCCCTGCGTTTACAGACTCAGTGGGATGTGCAGTGAGACACAAAATCCTATGGAAGCTGCTGCCTCCAGCGTGCACTTCTCTGTGGACTCTATACTCTTTATTCATTTTTCTTTTCTTGTCTTCTTTTTCCTCCGCGTGCATTCTGACAGAATATTGAAGAAAGAGAAAAATTAACGAAAAGAGAAAGGAGAGAACGGAAAACCTCAGGGGATCAGGACAGACTCCAACACTAACTTTGGGAGATAAATCTCAGCTCTGTAGAGATGTTCCGCGTTTTGCTGAAGGCGTTAAATCATTATTCTGCAGGTTTATGGCGGGTTTTAGGAGTTGGATTAATTTTATATTTGCACTGCGCTTCTTGATGATTGTGGGAATAATAAGTGAGAGCTGAGACACGGAGCTGTGCAACTTTACTGAAGCCACGCTTGACTTGACTAGCCTGCTAGCGTTAACTTTAGATGTAGCATTAGCAAAATAATAAGTGCATAAAACTCGTAGCAGCTTTAACACACAGCAGACAGTGTGCCTAACATTTGTCTTTTACTTGCGTTGTTTCTGTAAGTGTGTACATGACTGCCTCGGAGGCGGGAATTAAAAGTTTGTGACCCCTTTTTTTCACTAGCAGAGTTAGCTTCGCGCTAGTTTGTCCTTTTGGCTTTGCGAGCTAGCCAGCGGGGAATTTTATGCTCTCTCTGGCTAAAATACAAAATAATCCGGTCCAAGATGACAATTTTAAAAAGATTAATAAGCAGTAATGGCGTCCCGGACGGCAGTGTGTTTTGTGACGGTTGTTCTGAGTGAAGCTAAGCTAATTCAATCACAGCATGCTAGTCAGTTATGCTAGCTAAACTAGATATTTATAAACTGCGTTTAGCTTTTCCTCAGCGCCTGTGACGTTTTGTTATTTGCCCCCTGAGTATTTCGTGCGTGTGTATATGTGTGTATATATATATATATATAAAAAAAAACATTTTTTTTGGTAAAAGAAGCCTTTTTTTTCTGGATTAAAACATGAAGCTCGGGAGTTTGTTTGGGTTTGTTATGTGTCTTGGTGTTGTGTGGAACTGGCCACAGAGCAGCGCAGAAAGTAAGTAACTTCATTTAAATACCTGCTGATACTCTTATTAATACGCATTCTATATCTATTTATTCTTTATTAGTGTTAAATGTAGTGTATGTTTCTGTAAACCTGTACCTGCTCAGGTGTAAACACGGTTAACTTTCAGCTCTCACTTCAGTGGTTCATTTTAATGTCACATTTAAAACTTCTCCTAAAGCACAAGTGCAAAGATTTCAAATGAAAATAAATCCTGAGATGATTTACATCAGTTTATACGTTCATCATATAAACATTTACAGTGCTTTTTTAATGCAGTATAATGTTTAGAGTGTAGTGGAACAGGACGGTGTATTTGCAATAACAAACAAAACCATTTTGGAAATATTCTCATTGTTATTGTACAGATTGTTTCTTGAAAATATGGGGAAATTATTATATTATTTATGACTCATCCTGTACTCGTTTTGTGTTCGTCCAATTAAATGCTCTGTAGTGTATATGATCCGCCCCCAGGGGCATGTCTTGCTCTACAGTAGCAGCTCATTAGGAGTAAACACGGTTCTTGTTTCTGGCCGTGCATCTTGACACTTGCTCGCTGTTCCCTTTTCCAGCGGAGAATAAATGTTTTGGCACTTATTTGTGCAGAAGTGGGTGGAGTTTGTGAGTTGGCGGTCATGTGTCTTTCCTTCTGAGAATTTTACGGACTTGGTGCTGTTAGATTTCCGTCTTTATATCCTGTCTCCGTCAGTAAGCGATATGGTTTTATCTCCTGCTCAGACATCTCGTGACGTCCCCGAGGCCCTCCATCACCTACGACAACACTGACCCTCAGCCATGCCTCAAACACGTACACCGTCTCGCTCGCTCCCGACAAGCACGGCGTCTCGCTCCCAACATGTCCACTGCTGATAAAACTGTCGGGTTCTATATAAACTCTTCAATGTTCTCTGTATTCAGCTAGCTCCCTCAGGTGGGTTTAGATCATGAGGAGGCGTGGGTTAGTGCATCTCAAATGCTATTGGCTGTTGTGTAATCAGACAAAAGCTTTAACGTACTGTCACTCTGACTTCCTGTTTCGGAAGGAAATACATCACCATACAGAATCAGATCAGGACATCTCATAGTGGATTTTACACTCAGATACCAAGTAAACTAAACTAAACTACATACGGTCAAGATGAGTAACCTCTGCCTGGTGCAGCTCGATGATGGTTTTTATGAACACTGCGTGCTAGTTCATGGTGTAGTGAGGGACGTGAGTGCGGTCAGTGTAGTGAACCACCGTCTGAACAGAATGTTCCAGGATAACAACTCTGTAAATCAGGTTTTTGTTTTTAACATTTCCCTGTCATTGATTGTTCCAGTCATCAGGCCTCCTAATCGTTTATTCATTCCTTCAGTCATGTAGTGCTCCGCTCTGCCCGCTGCTCTGTCGTCCGTTATCCCGCTTCCCCCCCTCGTCCGTTATCCCGCTTCCCCCCCTCGTCCGTTATCCCGCTTCCCCCCCTCGTCCGTTATCCCGCTTCCCCCCCCTCGTCCGTTATCCCGCTTCCCCCCCCTCGTCCGTTATCCCGCTTCCCCCCTCGTCCGTTATCCCGCTTCCCCCCCCTCGTCCGTTATCCCGCTTCCCCCCCTCGTCCGTTATCCCGCTTCCCCCCCTCGTCCGTTATCCCGCTTCCCCCCCTCGTCCGTTATCCCGCTTCCCCCCCTCGTCCGTTATCCCGCTTCCCCCCCTCGTCCGTTATCCCGCTTCCCCCCCTCGTCCGTTATCCCGCCCCCCCCCGTCCGTTATCCCGCTTCCCCCCTCGTCCGTTATCCCGCTTCCCCCCTCGTCCGTTATCCCGCCCCCCCCCCCCCTCGTCCGTTATCCCGCTTCCCCCCCCTCGTCCGTTATCCCGCTTCCCCCCCCTCGTCCGTTATCCCGCTTCCCCCCTCGTCCGTTATCCCGCTTCCCCCCCCTCGTCCGTTATCCCGCTTCCCCCCCTCGTCCGTTATCCCGCTTCCCCCCCTCGTCCGTTATCCCGCCCCCCCCCCTCGTCCGTTATCCCGCTTCCCCCCCTCGTCCGTTATCCCGCTTCCCCCCCTCGTCCGTTATCCCGCCCCCCCCCGTCCGTTATCCCGCTTCCCCCCTCGTCCGTTATCCCGCCCCCCCCCCCCCTCGTCCGTTATCCCGCTTCCCCCCCTCGTCCGTTATCCCGCTTCCCCCCCTCGTCCGTTATCCCGCTTCCCCCCTCGTCCGTTATCCCGCTTCCCCCCTCGTCCGTTATCCCGCTTCCCCCCTTGTCCGTTATCCCGCTCCCCCCCTCGTCCGTTATTAGGGATGCCCCGAAATGAAAATTCTTGGCCGAAGTTGGATATAATGAAAAACTAGGCCGAATACCGAACACGTTTTTTCGTGCTTTTTCCAATTATTTTGCCATTTTTTTTCACCATTGCATAAATTAAATAGTCAAAGCGTGCTTTTTACTATTTTATCTTGCTTTTCAAAGAAAAAAATCTATTACAAAAACTACAATTTCAAAATATTTATTGAACACTGAACATTTTTTTTCATTCCAGCAGGCATAGGCTACCAACAAGGCACAATATAACTTTAAATAAATAAATGACTAAAATAAAAATATTTTTGATGTGGTCATCTTTGATCCCCCCCTTGAATAGCCTATGTTAGGCCTATAACAGACTGCTGAAAGAATGTAACACTCTGTAGCCTACAACAAAAAAGTGCATTAAAAAGTGCAAAAAAATGGTTCTGTTCGGTTCTATATGGCTGATTATATTGGGGACATATACCGCTAGCGTCCCTGTACACCTTGCGGAGTATTCTAGTAGATATAGTTAGATACGTTGTTAATGTTATGTTCCTTGATAGATTTAGTTAGTTTAAACTATAAATTAGTTCATTTAGTCCCTGCTGGTGTTTCTGCTCCCAGTCCATAGTACTAGTTCATGTTTCTTGTTTTGACCCTGTTTTCTGTGACCGCGACTCTGATTCCTGCTTTGCCCCGTTTATGCCCGTTTGCCGATAGCCCGATGACCCTTTGCCTGTTTTGAGTAAGTTTTTTGGATTACGATTTGTCTGCCTGCCCTTAAATAATTACGTCTTTACCTGCCTCCGTACTCTACTCCCTTACGTCTCGCGACGTGACAGAAACATGCTCCGGAACAGAAACAAAACAAACGCACGTGTCCACAGTAAACATCCAGAGCACGTAGCTCGTGCTCGTAGCTCGTGCATGCGCACGCCCTCTCATCGAGGTCATGACATTTGCGCATCTCACTCTGGCTGCTAGGCTATTTTGTCGTGTCGTCAAACACGGCATTGTTCGGTCAAATTTATTCGGCCTTTTCACTTATTTCGGTTCACAATTTAGGTTGCTGAACGTTCGGTGCATCCTTATCCGTTATCTCGCTCCCCCCCTCGTCCGTTATCTCGCACCCCCCCTCGTCCATTATCTCGCTCCCCCCCTCGTCCGTTATCTCGCTCCCCCCTCGTCCGTTATCTCGCTCCCCCCCTCGTCCGTTATCTCGCTCCCCCCCTCGTCCGTTATCTCGCTTCCCCCCTCGTCCGTTATCTCGCTCCCCCCCTCGTCCGTTATCTCACTTCTCCCCTTGTCCGTTGTTCAGTACACATGTTGGATGATGTATTTCTGTGCCTGTTGTTTTTAGTAATAAATGCGATGCATGTGTTTTGTGACATTTCTAAACGTTTTTGTCCCCAGTCTGTCCGAGTAAGGACATCAGGAACAACGTGACTAACCTGCACTCTCTGGAGAACTGCACGGTGATTGAGGGCCACTTGAAGATCCTGCTGATGTTCCACACGAAAGCCGAGGACTTCCGGGGTCTGAGCTTCCCCAAGCTGACGGTGGTGACTGATTACCTGCTGCTATTCCGCGTGTACGGCCTGGAGAGCCTGAGTGACCTGTTCCCCAACCTCACCGTCGTCCGGGGGAACAACCTGTTCTTCAACTACGCCCTGGTCATCTTCGAGATGCTGCAACTGAAAGAGATCGGACTGCACAGTCTGATGAACATCACACGCGGCGCTGTGCGGCTAGAGAAGAACCCGGACCTGTGTTACCTCTCCACGCTCGACTGGTCCCAGATCCTCGACTCGGTGGAAGACAACTACATTGTGGCCAATAAGAACGAGGGAGAGTGCGGAGACGTGTGTCCGGGCATGGCCAAGGGCAAAACCATCTGTCCTCAGACCACCATCAATGGTCAGTTCGGGGCACGCTGCTGGACACAGCGACACTGCCAGCAAAGTGAGTACTGAGTGTGTGTGTGTGTGTGTGTCAGTATTAACTTTAGGCTGCTGTCAGGTAAAAGTATCCCAGGTTAAAGTATTAATCACTGGATTTCCACTGAAAGGTCACCAGCTTGTCCAGTTTGTTCAGTCAGTGAAGCTGCTGGCTGGTTTGGTCACGGGCTGGCTGGTTTGGTCACATGTTTGCTGGTTTGGTCACGTGCTGTTTTGTTTGGTCACGTGTTGGATTGTTTGTTTGGCTGTTATATTAGTCAGCCTTTCATTTGGTCAGCCACTCGTTCATTTAGTTTGTGTAGTCGTGTGCTTTAGATGTCTGTTAGATAAGACTTCATTCAGTTTAATAATGAGTCCATACAGGATTTCGCTGAGTTTTGTTTGTGATTTATTAAAAACGTGCGATGCAGAAACTACTTGAATCGCACGGAATTGAAATTGCAGTTCTGTACACTCTTTCACAGCGATGTTTGTTGGTAAAAGAGAGCTTTTAGCAGTACTCGTGTTCGACACACACGTGAATGGAAGAGGGTTTTGGCTGAATGCGTGTCGTGATGACATCACATGACACGCCGCGACCCGAATCTGCAGTAATTTTTAAAAACTGTAAACTTCTCCAAATATTGCAGTTTCCTTGATTTTGCGTTAATTGCTGCGATCGCTAAATCCTGGAGGGAGTGGTCCGTCTGTTCTCTCGGGTCACACCTTCGTTTGTTTACGTGTTTATCCACTCGGCTGATGGTCTCCTGGTTATTTATAACTCCACTTTTGTCCATTTGTCCAGTCGTCCATTCAGAACTATAAGTGTTCCTGGAACCACGACGCCTGAAGATCCTGAGTTTCACAAAAAGTTCCTGTGAGGGGAAACACGCTTAATAGTTACCTGAAAAAAGTTCACACACACACGCACTCGAGTCTGAATGATTTCCTGCCATTGTGTGGCCTTTTCCTGTTCGGAGGTCATGTAGTGAAAAAGAACATAAACACATCACCAGCAGCTTTAACTCCATCACCTACACGAAAAGATCACAGAAATGTAGCTGTTAGACAAATACATACAGTACACACATGTGCACACACATGCACACAGTGTGAAGTTAATTATGTGTACACTGTATTGTAGATGTCCTTGATGCTATTGTGTGAAAGTGGATTATCACTCTGTCCTGTTGTGGTTGCTGGGTGTGTGTTCTTTTTCTGTTTTCTGGTTAAGAGTGTGTGTCTGTGTGTGTCTGTGTGTGTCTGTGTGTGTCTGTGTGTGTCTGTGTGTGTCTGTGTGTGTCTGTGTGTGTCTGTGTGTGTCTGTGTGTGTCTGTGTGTTGGGCCCCTAAAAACAGAAGGAATATAGTGACATGACCACACTGTTTTTTCTGTCTCTATCGCTCTCTGTCTCGTTCTCCCCGTCCCCCGCAGTGTGTCCGTCAGTGTGTAAGGCGAGGGCGTGTACGCTGGACGGGCAGTGCTGTCACTCTGAGTGTTTGGGAGGATGTGTGAAGCCGGACTCGGCAGCCGGGTGTGTGGCGTGTCGTCACTTCCTGCATGCGGGGGTGTGTGTGGAGGCCTGCCCCTCTGGCTCCCTCTCCTTTAAGGGGTGGCGGTGCATCAGCCCCGCCTATTGCCACGCCCTTCACACGCAGTGCACTCGCAACACACAGGACAAAGACTGCCATTCCTACGTCATCCACCAGGGGGCGTGTGTTCCTGAGTGTCCCTCAGGGTACACCACCGTCAACTCCACAACGTGAGTCTCTCTCCCTCTCACACACACACACACACACACAGAGCATACACAACTTCACTAGAGAGAGATTACAGAGAGGGAAAATGAGAGTAAGAAAGAAGGAAGCACAAAGAGAGTGAGACAGAAGGCAAGTTTCTAACATTTCTTTTACCTAGTTTACTGATGATGTAGTAACTGTACTGGTTTACATTTAAATCCAAGATGTGGTATATAATGTGGTCCTGTGAGTAAACAGGCCATTGTGTGATTAGACTCTTTAATGTATCAGCTCACACCGGGAACTGGATAATCATATCATTTCTGTGTGTGTGTGTGTGTGTGTGTGTGTGTGTGTGTGTGTGTGTGTGTGTGTGTGTGTAGGCTGACGTGTACACCGTGTGCAGGAATGTGTCCTAAAGTGTGTGTGGGGGAGAAGACCGTGGACTCTGTGACGGCGGCTCAGGCACTGCGGGGCTGCACACTGCTCAATGGCAGCCTGACCATCAACATCCGAGGAGGAAGTAAATAACAACAACAATAATAATAATAATAATCATAATAACAGCTGAGGAGGAAGTAAAAACTAAAATGAAATGCTTTATGAGGACTTTACTGTAACTGCTGCAGTAACACACTTACTGTAAGTACAGCAACACAGGCAGCTGGATTACACTAACATTGTACATGGTGTGTGTGTGTGTGTGTGTGTGTTTGTGTGTGTGTGTGAGTTAGATAACATCGCAGCAGAACTGGAAGCTAATCTGGGTCAGCTGGAAGAAATCACAGGATACCTGATGGTGCGTCGCTCCTACGCTCTCGTCTCTCTGTCGTTCCTCAGGAAACTCAGACTGATCCGCGGAGAGATTCAGGAAAGGGGGTAAGACAGACCATTCTGATTGGCAGAGAGGGCAGAGTGATGATACAGTAGAGCATTAATTCTAATTTAAACCTAGTGAAGCACAGTGTTTTATTATTACTGATGGATTATTGTGATCTCTTTCTCTTTTGTATTTATATAAAGGAATTACACGTTCTTCGCTCTGGACAATCAGAACCTGCGTCAGCTGTGGGACTGGTCCAAGCACAACGTCAGCATCCTGCAGGGTCGCATGTTCTTCCACCACAACTCCAAACTGTGTCTGAGTGAGATCCGCAGGATGGAGGAGGTGACCGGGACGAGAGAGAGACAGCCCAAGAACGACATCGGCTTTAAGACCAACGGAGACCAGGCGTCATGTGAGTGTGTAAATGCATGGCCACACACGTGCGCGCACACGCACTTTTTCTCTGATAGAAATGTCCATATCTCTCTCTCTCTCTCTCTCTCTCTCTCTCTCTCTCTCTCACTCTCAGGTGAATACCGGGTGTTGAAGTTCACGATGATCCGGACTCTGGCAGATAAAATCGTTATTAAATGGGAGCCGTTCTGGCCGCCGGACTTCAGGGACCTGCTGGGCTTCATGGTTCTATATAAAGAAGCGTAAGTGATGAAACCCGGAGCCCAACGGAATTTGTCTTCAGGTTCTGGTGGTTCCTCCTCGGTTCTGTACAGTTCTGCGCTGTGAGACAGGGATGAAATATAAGTTGAGACAAAACGGCTTTTGGTATGGGGCTGAAATCAGTGTAGAATACTGAATCTGAATTCTGTAAAAAGTACAGCCTGAAATATTTATGACTGAGTTCTTTATTGGTAATGGGTAATAACGATGTGAAGCTACGTTACCATAACAACAGCAAGATGTTTATTTATTTGAATAAAAAAGATGTAGGTTTGTGAATGTTGATGTGATGTATTTCTTCCTGTAGCGAGAGTGAGATTAACCTTCAGTGTTTTGGGATGTGTGCAGGCCGTACAGGAACGTGACGGAGTTTGACGGGCGGGATGCGTGCGGCTCTCACAGCTGGGTGATTGCAGATGTGGATCCTCCTCAGCGCTACAGCGATGGCCGACAGCAGCAGGAACCCGGATTTCTCATTGTGGCCTTAAAGCCCTGGACTCAGTACGCCATCATGGTTAAAGCCCAGCTCTCCACCTCTGACGAGCACCAGGTCCAGGGGGCCAAGAGCCCAATAATCTACGTCCGCACCAACGCCACCAGTGAGCTGTTATCTTGGCACTAACCTAACAGTCTCCTAGCCGCCATCATAGCGTAATCGTCTCATCCCTCCTTCCGTCTTTCAGAGCCGTCTGTGCCGCTGGACCCCATCTCCTCCTCCAACTCCTCCTCTCAGATCATCCTGAAGTGGAAACCTCCCAACGACCCCAACGGCAACATCACACACTACATAGTGTCCTGCCTTCAGCAGCCTGAGGCCAGCGAGCTCTACAAGTTTGACTACTGCCAGAAAGGTGTGTGCACGTGTGTATGTGTGTTACAGCGCTATAATTGATTATATATTGGGACAATTGTAAAAGAGGAAGTAACACTGTGTGTGTGTGTGTGTGTGTGTGTTAGGCATGAAACTGCCGTCTCGAGCCCCCACACAGGTGGACAGTAAGGAGGGACAGAAGTGGAATCAGACGGAGGAGTCGGGACAGAATGAGCTCTGCTGCCCGTGTCCTAAAACCGAGAAACAGCTGAAGAAAGAATCGGAGGAGAGCGAGTACCGCAAAACCTTCGAGAATTACCTGCACAATGAAGTCTTCCGCATCAGGTGTTAATCACACGCTCACCTGTGCTCATCTACATGCTCACCTGTGCTCATCTACATGCTCGCCTGTACTCATCTGCACACGCTCGCCTGCGCTCATTTGCACACATCAACACTCACACACACACCCAGTCCTGCAGTGATGTAGCACTGGGAGTCTCAGGACTAAACCTGTAAATCAAGCATGCTCATTAGAATATGTGGCCACGCCCACACACCAGCACTTATGTTCGTGTTATTTCAGTTCTGCTCTCTTTGCACTCTTCAGGCCGTCCCGGCAGCGCAGATCCCTTGTGGGTGTGGCCAACAGCACAATCTCCACCTCCCTGACCACGCCCACCACCCTGCCCAGCCTGAGTCCGGAAGAGGAGGCGGAGTCAAATAAGATTATTCAGTCTGTCTATGGTAAGGAGACGACGGTGATCTCCAACCTGAAACACTTCACCAGCTACCAGATCGAGATTCACGCCTGCAACAACCAGCCGGGCGACCCCGAGCGCTGCAGCATGGCCGCCTACGTCAGCGCTCGCACCCTGCCCGAGGGTACACACACACTTTTTATTATAAAATAATTGGCCACAGTTATTGAACATGATATCTGCAGTTTTTTTAAGTAGCTATGCATTTAGCAAACGTGTGTGTGTGTTGTAGATCACGCTGACGATATCCTCGGAAAGATCGTTTTTAATGTAGTTGAATATTCAGTGCACATCAAGTGGGCGGAGCCAAAAGCCCCGAATGGCATGATTATCCTTTACGAGGTGAACTACAAGAGACTGGGAGATACAGAGGTACACACACACGCACTCTTCTGATTTAAAAGATAGTACACTAAATACACACTTCTGAAATGAGTGTGTGTGTGTTTTTTTACAGGAGCTGAGTCACTGTGTGTCCAGGAAGCACTACATCAGTGACGGTGGCTGCAAGTTGAGAGTGGTGCATCCTGGGAATTACACCGTACGAATCCGAGCCACATCACTGGCAGAAAATGGGTCCTGGACGGAACCTGAGTACTTCTACATCAAAGATCTCCGTATGCAACACGCACCGTGCCCTACACTATATTCATATCATGTATGTGTAACATATATAATATAAGCCCATAGTACATACCCTGTAAATATGCTGTGTGTGGGGTCAGGTGTGGATCCGTCCAACATGATAAAGATTATCGTGGTCCCGTTGGTGTGTGTGGTGCTAGTGGTGCTGATGGCGATGGCTGGATTCATCATGGTCAGAAAGAAGTGAGTGTTACAGCCGCTAGTGACGTCATTAAGTCAATCAGTGTGATGTCATTATCTGTGCTACGGTACCATTTTGTGTGTGTGTGTGTGTGTGTGTGTGTGTGTGTGTGTGTGTGTTAGGCAAGCAGAAGGACCAACTGGACGTCTGTACACTTCACCAAACCCAGAATATCTCAGTCCAGATGAAAGTAATAATAATAGTAATAATAATAATAATAATAATAGCCTGTACAGTACTTATAGTACAGTAAACGTGTGTGTGTAGTGTACGAGCCGGATGAGTGGGAGGTGGCGCGGGAGAAGATCACCCTGCTGCGTGAGCTGGGTCAGGGCTCGTTCGGGATGGTGTACGAGGGCGTGGCCCATGATGTGGTTAAGGGCGAGGCTGAGACGTGCGTTGCCGTGAAGACGGTTAACGAGGCAGCCAGTCTCCGGGAGAGGATCGAGTTCCTGAATGAGGCCTCTGTCATGAAGTCTTTCAGCTGTCACCATGTGGTAACCAATCAGATTTAACCTCATTACATTGTTAAACATATGTCGAGTGAATTTCCAAGTTCTGATTGGTCATCAGTCCTGACAGAACTCTCTGATTGGCTGATCAGGTGAGGCTGCTGGGTGTGGTCTCTAAAGGCCAGCCCACTCTGGTGGTGATGGAGCTGATGACACACGGAGATCTGAAGAGCTACCTGCGCCGTCTCCGCCCTGACTCTGAGGTACACACGCGCGCACACACACGTCTAAGGTTATTTTGTACATCAAATCTGTGAACCATTAAAAACAAAAGTTTTAAATGTGTGTATCAGAATAACCCGGGCCGCCCCCCCCCCACACTGAGGGAGATGATGCAGATGGCAGCAGAGATCGCAGACGGAATGGCTTATCTCAACGCTAAGAAATTTGTGCACAGGGACCTGGCGGCCAGAAACTGCATGGTGTCCGAAGATTACACCGTCAAAATTGGCGGTAACCATGGCAACACACAAAAAATATTTTCAAAACAACAGCAATAATAATAATAATAACAACTGCATATGTTGTTCCTGAGGGACACGGCATGATCTCTAGAAGCTGGAGAAAAACTAAATAATTAATTTTAAATCTTCTCGAAACAAAGAAAAAGGCTGACAGAATAATAAAATTTATTTTTATATAAATATTTAATAATATAATACAATAATAAAGAAAAGCAAAAAAGGAAAATTAATTAAGAAAGTAAAGACTAAAGAAAAAAAATTAACGAAAAAGGCAGAAAATATTATATGAAGAATAAATAAAGAAGGAAGAAATAAATAAAGACATTGAGGGGCAGAATGAATGAAATTTTTATATCATCCCTCTTTCTTTTCCAAAAATTATATTACTTTTATTATTTGACTCTACTATTTCTTTCAGTTCTGTGTAGATGGAGTTCAGTTTTGGGTGTAGTTGTTTATCTCTCTCTGTGTGCGTGTGTGTGTGATGAAGACTTTGGGATGACGAGGGACATCTATGAGACTGATTATTACAGGAAGGGAGGTAAAGGACTGCTTCCTGTCAGATGGATGGCACCCGAGTCTCTGAAGGACGGGGTGTTTAATGCACACTCAGACTGCTGGTGAGACACACACACACTTCATCTGTAATACACACTATATAAGCATTTATTGGCCAAATGCGATTTTAGACAGGGTGGTGTTGATTATTTTCCTCTAACAGCATGTTCCCAAGTGTTTTATTCCTCTTACACCACAGCAGTTAACCAACAATTACAACTTACTTATTAAAGAACGACACGTTGTACTTTACATCCGGTTATAGTTACATTTAATCTTGTGGAACGTCAGTAAACTCCTGTGTCCCGAAGATGTAGGAGAACTTAGTTATAGCTTTACCTCTGATAATTACACAGCGCTGACCCTGGAGACTCCTTCCACACACGTTACATAAACACATTTATCCTTACACATGTTTTTTAATCTGTTTATTATCAGTGGAGCGTCCGCTGTACATGTCCCTGTGAACGAGCCGTTACTATAGAAACCGTAACGTATCAGAACAAGCACATTAACCTAAACCTGCGCTACTGTTATAGAAAGCTGCTGTTATAGAAAACTAATCGACACCTTCTGACCAATCAGAGCCCAGAGTTCAGCAGCAGCAGTGATATGACGAGTGTATTGTGCTGTGAGGTGAGTACTGATATGTAAACGTGGTTCTGCAGGTCATTCGGCGTGGTCCTGTGGGAGATTAGCACGCTAGCCGAGCAGCCATATCAGGGTCTGTCTAATGAGCAGGTGCTGAAGTTTGTGATGGACGGAGGATTTCTGGAGCGGCCGGATAACTGCCCTGATAGACTGTGAGTGTGAAATCCTCTCTCTCTCTCTCTCTCTCTCTCTCTCTCTCTCTCTCTCTCTCTCTCTCTCTCTCTCTCTCTCTCTCTCTCTCTCTCTCTCTCTCTCTCTCTCTCTCTCTGTGTGTGTGGGGGGGGGTTCTCGGTCTCTGCTACATGACGAGTTGTCTCCAAACAAACGATAAAGGGTGTTACATGGTTGTGTTTAGCAATGCAGTGGCGATGAGTGTAAATACAGGCCGTGCATAAACCTTAATGTCTGCGTATTGCCATGGTGACATTCTCACACAGCTACTTTGTATCCACTTTAGACACCCAGCCAATCAGAAACGAACAAATATCACTATAAATATAATATATTAAATGTACTTCTGAATGTTACTTGTGTAATGATGCTATAATTGTGTGTTTGTTCTATAAACAATCATTGTATCCTGAAATGACGTTTTATTTCACAAGAGAATGTGTTTCTGCAGATTATCATGTAAGTATAATAACCTCTGTGTGTGTGTGTGTTTGTGTGTAGTCACAGTCTGATGCAGATGTGTTGGCACTACAACCCGAAGCTGCGTCCTGCGTTTCAGGAGATCATCGAGATGTTGAGAGACGAGCTCCATCCCTCCTTCACTGATCTGTCGTTCTTCTACAGTGAAGAGAACAGGATCCGAGCGCGGGACAGCGACGATTTCGACATGGACCTGGAGAACATGGAGAGCATCCCTCTCTCCTCCTACTCCCCCGGGGACGAGGGGACATATGAAGGACTCATCCCCTACACACACATGAACGGGGGAAAGAAAAACGGACGTGTTCTCTCGCTCCCTCGATCCAGCCCCTCTTAATGCATCATCAGCACCCAATGCCCTGCCCCCTTTCCCCCCAATGTAATGAGCTAGGATAGATTTATTTTTCTTCTTCACTGGTTTTTATAGAACCAGTTTTTATCACTTCCTGTTTTTTCCTGTTTTGGACCTGCCCATTTCTGGACTTTAAGGCTGTGTGCCAAACGCTTGCTAAACTAGTGGTTAGCAAACGAACTAACATTCTACATGAACCAGCATTTAGCTAAAGAGGACAAAGGGATGCTAAACACATGACTTTTAGCTACCTAGATAGCTTTTTTTATTGACAGGCATGTCTGGGTTAAAAAGGGCGGGGCTTAAGTTAAATATAATCAGTTTAAATACAAACATGATTGGCCTTTCGTTTAAATTATTCCGCTTGATGTAGCTAATGGTAAAATATATAATTGTTTAGCTAAGCTAACATCAGCTAAGCTAGCCAGCCACACCAGCATTATACAGCTAAGTTGCTAGCGTCAGTTATCCAGCAGTAGATACCTGCAGTTATGTGGCTAGCCTAGCTTACCTGCAAGATGAACTGCCATGTTGAGGTCACATGATCAGGTTTGTTATTGGCTGAGAAAGTTTTATCTTAAGCTCCGCCCTGAAATGCCTGTCAGTCAGCAAAACCAGGAAGTATCAACACTCTGTTTCAGATAATGTAGCTAATGATATCTTTTATCACTACACACTAAAGTGCAGTGCATTATGGGTAACACGTAAATGAACTAATTGTGTTAGAATGCGCATGATCTGGAGCGTTTGTGGGCAGAGCAATGATGTTCCTGTGCCCAAGTTCCACATGTGTGACGCTGCTCGTGTTTGTGTACGTACAGAAGCTGCACTCATCTTTTTATATCCATCCGAGAGGAAACTGAGTGTGCCATGCCCCAAACACAATGAAACTGTGAACAAACTGTGGACCTCCACCAATCAGGAGGCTGCTTCAGCTCACTCTGTCTCTCCACAGAGAAATATGAGAGAGCGAGAGATTGTAGCGGGTGCGTGGAGGGGTGTGGTCAGAGGACGATTAAAGTGACCTTATTGTGTGTTTGTTTAAAAACCTCCCTGCTCACAGTGACATCTGTCTTTCTATCTGTCTATCTCTCTGTGCAAAACTTTGCATCCCCCCTTTAAATGAAGAACAGTTACACCAGACCTTCAGTTCCTTCACTCTGACATGGATGATATTCAGTGATAAAAAGGACATAACTTCAAACATTTACATACCAGTTGTTTCCTCCTGATTGACTGACCCCTTGACTCTGGCCAGTTGACTCCGCCCCTTGAGTCTGCCCGTTTGCTTGGTCAGTCCAGTCTTTATTTTCAGGCTGTTTTTTCTGTTAATTTAGAATTAGTTTCTTGTCATTGACTTGCAGGAGAATATTTTGGTGGATAAATCATAAACCAGTGCCGCAGTTCTCTTTCCCGCCAGAAAAAATGAAGGATGCAAACTTTTGTATGTCTGTGTGTTTCACTCTTTCTTTGTGCTTTTATTTTTAAAATATTTATCCCCCCATCATGCTCACTATCTGCCTTTGATATCTCTCTCTCTCTCTCTCTCTCTCTCTCTCTCTCTCTCTCTCTCTCTCTCTCTCTCTCTCGTGTAGGTGTATATGTATGTGTGTGTGTGTCTGTTTTTCCTGTCTTTCTTTTTCTAGTTCTCTCTCCATCTCCTCCCAGTTCAGTATTGTTGTCCACCCCGGTGATGGTTGGATGGATGTGTGTAAGCTGTATTTATGTTTTTTCTTTATTATCTGTGTTAAAGCTGAAGGACACTATACATCTGTTTATCACTAAATTGTACACACATTCTTACTGACCTCAGAGCCTTGCCATTACATCATTAAATGGGGGCGTGTCCTTACGCTGGGATGCATTACCATGACAACAACTGAGAGAAGATTTTACTATTCAAAGCTGAATCCTTCAGCTCTCACACACGTCAGACGACAGACTAGCGAGCGTAGCTGCTCAGAGTTAGCTCTCTTAGTATTAGCATTAGCAACATATTCAGTGTGTAGTCACTGCCAGTTAAGTGGTTGCTTGCCTCAGCCCCCTGATTCACAGTTTTGAGTTTATTTATATTTTTAATGACAGTTATATAAGCTTGTTGTTTTGAATTGTTGCTATGGTGATGAAGCACTAACGTCTCATCTAGATTAAAGGAACAGTTCAGCCAAAATTGAAATGTACAGAATGTTAAGGTGTGTGTGTGAGTGAGTGAGTGAGAGAGAGAGAACAGACAGATCTGACCAGTAGGTGCTGCTTTGATCAGTATTTTATTGGGTTATGGATGAGATGCATTGTTTTGCATCTCTAATCTTTATTATTATTATTATTATTATTATTATTATTGTTCTCTTTTTCTAATCCAGAAATCCTACTAATCTTCCTCTTGCCCACGTGTTGTAGATGCCTGAGCCTTCAGGCATTAATACATTTCTGCTGTTAATAAAAGCAGTGAGGTGCATTCAAGATGAGACCAGCACTGTGTTCTTATTGGCTGAGAGCATAGAGAAGATAAAAACATCACACACTTTACAGCAGTGAACACTGTGTGTGTGTGTGTGTTCTGATAATCATTGCTGTGCTATATCATAATATTAATATTGGTAACTATGCAGGTGATGATCTCTTCTACAGTACACCAAAGGGCCAAACTTGACCATCACACCTATGAGTTTGTCAGACATCCCATTCCAAAACTAGGGCCATTAATATGGAGTTGCCTCTCTTTGTGGCTATAACGTCCTCCACTCTTCTGGGCAGCAGACTTTACAGAATTTTGGAGCATGTCTCTGTGGATTTGGGCTCATTCAGATGTTGGACAAGAAGGTCTGTCTCATCAAGGTGTTCAGTGGGGTTGAGGTCAGGGATCTGTGCAGGCCACAGTTGTTGTGTAAAATATGTTTGTATCCTGTAGCATTAACATTCCCCCTTCACTAGAACTAAGTGGCCCAAACCCTGAAAAACATCCCCAGGCCATTATCTGCTCTCCACCAGACTTAACTGTATGAACGTTGCATTCTCCTGGTGTTCTCCTGGTGTTCTGACACCCACCAGACTGACAGATAGTGAAGCGTGATTCATTGCTCCACAGTCCAATGTCTGTGATCTCAATCATTAACTCAAACACCTGTACTCAATAATCAGCGGGGTGTCCACATACTTTTGGCTATATAATGTACGTTAATTTTGCAGCTGAGTAAAGCATGACTAGACCCAGATCTTTTTAAATTTGATAAATATCTGTTTATTTGGTGTCCAGTTCTATACAGTAAGGAACATTTTCTTCTGGAAGTATTAGCACCATGTCCTCTTGGTTTCCCTTCTGTTTTTGCTGCCATGTCTGTTGTCTTTTTGTCCCCCACAGCCTGTCACTCACTCATCCCAGCATTCTCAGTGCTCCTCATTCCCCCAGAACATGCTCTTTTTCCTCAGCAACACATCATCAGACCCCATGTCCACCTGTCACTGACCTGATCCCTGCAGTCCATCTCGGTTTTCTCGTCTCTTTAAGTTACCGGGCTCCATGTGAAATCCATTATGGGATTTGGAACACCGTTGGTGTTTGTTCCTGTGGTTTTGTTGGATGGTGTAGAGGAAAATATACATCTCCCGTAACTCTGTCGTTATCCACAGAAGGGCTGGACAGCAAGTTTGGGGTTGAGTGAACAGTTTTGGTACATGGCTCCCTTACCTGTAAATACCTGCATTCTGTTCCTGTGACCTATAAACCCAACACTGTCTCTACATGTCTTATGTTTAAGATTTTAAATAAAAAGTACTGTTTTGGATGTGTTAACCCTTTACAGGTTTTTAACCCATAAAACGTGCATTACCCAAAGAACACGTGTGGGTTTTATCTAACAGGATAAAAAGGGTTTTATTTAACAGGTTAATGGTTGCATTAAAGCATTAAAACACAGTTACAGTTAGCTAGCTAGCCAGCTCAAGTAAAACTATGGTTTAAAAAACAATCATTTATAAGATTTTAAATAAAAAGAAAGACTCTCGGGGCTTAATGTATTTGTTTATCATATTCTGGAGGAAATTTTACTGAATTATTTGATATAAATTACCTCACAAATGTGTTTATCATGACCAAACCACTTTATTTTGTTTCTGTGGTTACAGTGATTGTGTTTAAAGTATATTTTGGTCGCTAAATAAAATTACCTTAATAAGAGTACTTCATTCAGCCTTTATAAGTTTTTTCTGAGGTAAAAAGTTTTTCAGTTGTTTTACCTCAGGCCCTAGCCACTGTCCGTAGTTGCCATGGCGATGGTTAGTTAAAGTGCTAATGGTTTTTCTTCATATATTTGCAGCTAAGCTAGCTGTGCTAACTAATTTAAAATAATAAACGTTTTACCCATAATTTTGTTTTAATGTGTAATTTCAAATCATCGTTGTTCTTTCTACAGGGTTTATGTATGTATTCATGCTTGTGTGTTAAAGATTATTTGTGTATTGTGGTTTATATCTAGCTAGTTTTCATGGGTCAACAAAGGCTTTTTGTGTAACTAACAGAAAATTTTATTAAATATGAAAACGTTATGTTTAAAATATAATCCTAATAAATTGATGTGTTAAACAAGAATAATGTACAGAGAACGGGAGCTAATTTATTGTTAGTATCGACTGACATTCTGTACCTCAGATCGTAAGTAGAAAGCTTATTCATTCCGTTTATTTTAAATATCACAGAGTAGAATCACTTGGCCAGTATGATATTGTGTATTTTTATGTCATTTATTTTTGGATATAAGAAAGTAAATAAATAAATGAAAGGAAGTCGTCTGTCTCATGGACTTCTCACACCGGACTGCAGCGCCGTAGTGCCTAGTGCAGTCTCCAATGGTGGGCGTAGCTAAAATCATCTCTTCGGAAGTGGGCGTGGAATGAAGCTCACCTGGCGCGGGATTGGTCATGGTTTCCCCGGAAGTAGGGGTGGCTTGCCTTTAGCTCTCGGTTTTGTGTGCACTTGTTGTACAGATACCGGAGTGAAGAAATTACAAAGAAGATATAAATAAATAAATAAACACTCTGTGATATTATCTGCGTGCTCCAGAGAGTTTGTGATTGAATGGTGTGGAGAAATGTCCTGGCTTTAATGTGTCTGGAAGGAGTTTAAACTGGTGAGTAAGTGACTTTGTGATTTAAAACTTTAACGACTTTTTAACGTTGGTGTAGTTACAGCCGAGGACTTCGCGTGCACTGTACATTTTATATATCGAAAAAAACCCTTAAAATAAATATTTCACTATCAGTAAAGTTTGATGTTAAGTTTAATGAAAAGTCTCATTCTGGTAGTTTGGTTTTTTTTTCGGTTTGTGTCTCCCGCATTCCAGGCATTCTGTGTGTGTGTGTGTGTGTGTGTGTGTGTGTGTGTGTGAGAGAGAGAGAGATTTATCACCCATCTGTTTCAGTTGTACTGTAACTTCAACACTCTCACTGACTCACTTCATTTCACTGACTCACTTCACTGATTCTGTTCACTGACTCTACTGACTCTTTTCACTTCACTGACTCTACTGACTCACTTCACTGACTCTCTTCACGTCACCAACTACTGACTCTCTTCACATCACGACCCTCTTCACTTCACAGACTCTACCGACCCTCTTCACCTCACCAACTCTACTGACTGTCTTCACTTCACTGGCTCCCTTCACTACCTCTGTTCACTTCACTGACTCTACCGACACTACTGACTCACTTCACTTCACAGACTCTACTGACTCTCTTTACTTCCTCTCTGCACTTCACCGACTCTACTGACTGTCTTCACTTCACAGACTCCACTGACCCAATTCACTGACTCTACTGACTCTCTTCACTTCACTGACTACTGACTCACTTCACTTCACCAGCTCTACTGACTCTCTTTACTTCACTGACTCACTTCACTTACTCTACTGACTCTCTTTACATCACAGACACTACTGACTCTTCTCTGACTCTACTGACTCTCTTCACTTCACTGACTCTCTTCACTAACTCTACACTGCACAATTAAGAGAGAAATTCTGAGTTTTGTCCTTTAAATATTAATATTGGATGGCATGTCTTGGTAAATAAAGTTCGGTAAATAAGCCTTAAAGCGGTTTGAAAGAGTTTGTTTTTCCACTGAAAACAAGATAATAATTAAGCCAGGTGTATTACAGATTACAGTCTCTCTCTCTCTCACACACACACACACACACACACACACCCCACATTTAGTTGTGTATTTGATAAACAATAGAATTTATTTTTTATGATTTTATTTATTTTGTAAAAATGAGTTATTTATTTAGTACTGGGAGAATTGGTTGTTTTTTGGTAAAATATGGTATTTATTTGGTGCAAACAATATTTATTTTAAGTAATAGTTGTAAATGATTGTTTAATTATATATCTTTTTTATTATTATTTATTAAAAGATGGTGAGGTGAAGAAGTGACGTAGAGAGAAAACAAATGTGAGGAGCAGGTGGAGGAGATCTGTGAGTTTAGCTTCATTTGCCTTTTTCCACTTGGCTCTGATTTCTGATCAGCTGTTAAACACACACATACTCTCACACATACACACACACACCAGGACTCATGCTGGGTTTAACACCAGTCAGGTTTTACACTCACAGTGATTTTGCGTAGCGGGAATTAATTTCTGCTGAAGCAACATTTTTTTGAACAAAATTTCTGTACATTGTTTGTTACTATAGAAACATTCACATGCTCAGATTGTTTCATTAAACTGTTTAAATAGATCCATGAAACTTGTGATCAGAAGGATCTGATTGGTTGTTGAGGAGCACTACGGAGACTCTGATTGGTTGAGAATCACAGTGTAACACTGAAACAGATTCCAGATGTTCTGATGTGATTTATAATGGGAATGTGTGGAAGGGCAACGGTTCAGAACTTTTTAAGAGTTATACATGTAACTGTGTGTGTGTGTGTGTGTGTGTATATATATATATATATATATATATATATATATATATATATATATATATATATATATATATATATATATATATATATATATATATATATATATATGCTGGGTGTGGAGACACACACTAACTGAACTGGTAAATGAGTTACAGTGTGTGTAAACATTAGAGCAGGTGAAACTGAGTGAACTCCACCGAACGTCAAGGGCATTACACTCTGCACCTCTCTCTCTCTCTCTCTGTCTCTCTCTCTCTGTCTGTCTCACTCTATGTGCGTGTGTGTGTCTCTCTCTCTCTCTCTGTCTCTCTGCACTATTCTTTTCTTTTTTTCTTCCTAATTATGTGGAAGACCTGACCTGTTTGGTCCCCATTGCATGTGCACAGGATATTTGTGTGTGTGTGTGTGTGTGTGTGTGTGTGTGTGTGTGTGTGTGTGTGTGTGTGAGTAAGTGAGTTGTCCTGCTTTTCCTGTTTAATTGAGAACACCAGGCTCGGTGAGTTTTACGCTTCTTCCTTACATGTTTTTTTTATTTTCCACGACTCACAGAGGAAGGTGTAGCCAAGAGCCAGATCTGTTAGTCACCTGAAGAGGCGTGACCACAGAGAGTGCTGGAATATTCCAAGCATTATTTCAGTAGAACATTACACAGCTGATTTTAATTGTTCTGCTAAAAGTCTTATAACAGCAATGCTAATTTTCACAGTGTTTTTAGCTTTCACATGAATAATATTACAAATATATAATAATAATAACAAAGATGACATGGGTGTATTGATTGTATAAATATATATTATGTGTGTGTGTCAGTGTGTTGTGTTTGGTGATGTTGAACTCGTATGTTAATCAGCACACAGGTAATTCGGCGTTAATAATGGTCTCCACGTTCCACAGCAGTGTGTCTCAGCCTGTTCATGAAGGTAATGCTCAGGGGAATGAAGTGACGTGGCTGAGTTTGTTTTATTTATAATATGTTTATAGGTGTGAGGTGAGCAGGATGGATGAGAGTGATCAGCTCCGTAACAAGCCTATCCTGGATGAGTTGACGGCTGATGGCATCAGCATCGAGGGTGAGACATGAACCTGATTTAAGCGCCACTTACAGACCATGAAGCTTTTATTTCTCCTTTTATTTCCTCTTCCTCATTTAAATTGTAGCAATGATTATATGAGTTTTATAGCTTTAGGTCATAAGTAGTGAATGAAGCTGTAGGTGGATGAATGGACAGGTGCATGAATGGATGGACAGGTGACTTGGTGGATGGATAGATTGATGGAATGGGTGACATGATTGATGGATTGATGGATAGCAGTAGGCACACTATACATGTTCAGGAACAGCACAGCACTCTTTACCAAACTCTGTGTGTGTAGATGTGCAGTACTTGGCTCTGAGGGAGGAACTGGAATCTGATGCTCGGGATTTTGAAGCTCCTACATGGAGTTTAACTGTAGATCCGCAGTATGTGAAGAATTTCTCTAAAGATGCTGTTAAAAGGCAAGACGTCATCCACGGTGAGTGATTTATTTGTTTGTTTATCTCAAACACTGGCAAAATATTATATTAAATACAGCCTTGTGCTGTTATGTTCATATTTGAGAATAACTGTGTAACTTGTTCAATGTAATGTATAATGTTATTGTTTCTCCAATAAGGACACGTGTAAATCCTGCTCCTTCATATTGGTGTGAAATCAGGACTGTTAGAAGTCATTAACACACCCACAGTAACAGAGTCTGATGGAGTATTGAATGACGGAGGAGTATTGAATGACGGAGGAGTATTGAATGACGGAGGAGTATTGAATGACGGAGGAGTATTGAATGACGGAGGAGTATTGTGTGATAGAGTATAGTATGACGGAGGAGCATTGTCTGACGGAGCAGTGTTGTCTGACGGAGGAGTATTGTGTGATAGATTATAGTATGATTGAGGAGTATTATATGATTGAGCATTGTATGATGGAGTATTGAGTGACGGAGGAGTATTGACTGACGGAGGAGTATTGTATGATGGAGGAGTATTGTATGACGGAGTATTGAGTGACGGAGGAGTATTGTATGACGGAGTATTGAGTGACGGAGGAGTATTGTATGACAGAGGAGTATTGAATGACGGAGGAGTATTGTATGATTAGCATTGAGTGACGGAGGAGTATTGAATGATGGAGGAGTATTGTGTGACGGAGGAGTTTTGGATGACGGAGGAGTTTTGGATGACGGAGGAGTTGTGATAGAGGAATTGTGTGATAGAGTATTGTGTGATAGAGTATTGTATGATAGAGTATTGTATGATAGAGTATTGTATGATAGAGTATCGTATGATTGAGTATCGTGTGATAGAGTATCGTGTGATAGAGTATCGTGTGATAGAGTATCGTGTGATAGAGTATCGTGTGATTGAGTATCGTGTGATAGAGTATCGTGTGATTGAGTATTGTGTGATAGAGTATCGTGTGATAGAGTATCGTGTGATAGAGTATCGTGTGATAGAGTATCGTGTGATAGAGTATCGTGTGATAGAGTATCGTGTGATAGAGTATCGTGTGATTGAGTATCGTGTGATTGAGTATAGTATGATTTAGCATTGTGTGACGGAGGAGTATTGAATGATGGAGGAGTTTTGGATGACGGAGGAGTTTTGGATGACGGAGGAGTTTTGGATGACGGAGGAGTATCGTCTGACGGAGTATCGTCTGACGGAGTATCGTCTGACGGAGTATCGTCTGACGGAGTATCGTATGACGGAGTATCGTATGACAGGGTATCGTCTGATGGAGTATTGTGTGACAGAGGCATATTGTCTGACAGAGGAGCATTGTGTGATAGATTATAGTATGATGGAGTATTGTATGATTGAGTATTGTGTGATAGATTATAGTATGATGGAGTATTGTATGATAGAGTATTGTGTGATAGAGTATTGTATGATAGAGTATTGTGTGATAGAGTATTGTGTGATAGAGTATTGTGTGATAGAGTATTGTGTGATTGAGTATTGTGTGATAGAGTATTGTTTGATAGAGTATTGTGTGATAGAGTATTGTGTGATAGAGTATTGTGTGATAGAGTATTGTGTGATAGAGTATTGTATGATTGAGTATTGTATGATTGAGTATTGTATGATTGAGTATTGTATGATTGAGTATTGTATGATTGAGTATTGTGTGATTGAGTATAGTATGATGGAGGAGTATTGTATGATTGAGCATTGTGTGACGGAGGAGTATTGAATGGTGGAGGAGTATTGAATGGTGGAGGAGTATTGAATGGTGGAGGAGTATTGTATGATGGAGGAGTATTGTATGATTGAGCATTGTGTGACGGAGGAGTTTCGTATGACGGAGGAGTATTGAATGACGGAGGAGTATTGAATGACGGAGGAGTATTGAATGACGGAGGAGTATTGAATGATGGAGGAGTATTTTTTGATGGAGTATCGTGATGTCTGTGGTTTGTTTATATTGTTCTTACGGTTGACAGAGTTGATCCAGACGGAAGTAAACCACGTGCGGACGCTGAAGCTCATGCTGTTTGTGTATATGCGTGAGCTCCGGGATTCGCTGCTGATGGACAAGTCTCAGCTCGAGCGTCTCTTCCCTTATCTGGACCGTTTACTGCACGAACATCAGAACTTCCTGCAGAGACTGAAACACTGCCGCAGAGAGAGTCTGGAGGAAGGAAGTGACAAAAACTACTGCATCTCTAACATAGGAGACATCCTCATCACTCAGGTACACACACACACACACACACACACACACACACACACACACACACACACATACATACATACATAAACAGGGACACACAACATTCCTGGGTGTCTAATGTTCACGTTATCAGTAATTTAAAATGTAAACTTAAAATGTATTTTGATTAATTCTGTTTTTGTTTTTACTTTTACATTGCATTTGTTTCTTATTGCGTGTGTGTGTAGTTTTCGGAGGATTGCAGGAGCAGGCTGCAGGACAGTTACGGTGTTTTCTGCAGTCATCACACCGAGGCAGTGAATTTTTACAAAGAACAACTGCAGAACAATAAAAAGTTTCAGAATCTGATACGAGTGAGTGACGTGTTAATTACCTTTCATTAATATTCATTACCTGCTTTGAACTCCGCCTCCATTTCGACTTGTCTGTCTCTCATTGGCCAGCGTCGTGTTCGGAAATGTCAGTGCGGTGTCCGCACGTGTCCTCACCTTCACATGCACACGTGACGTTTATTTATTCACCGTCACTCGCTAGTTCATCAGATTGTGCGTAGTCAGATTTTACAGCATTGCAGATATTTTACTGCTGACCAACACAAACAGCCCTGTGCACCTAAAAACACAGCTAGCAGACTAGCAGCAGAAGCTAGTTACACACCTGATACGGTCACCTAGCAGACCGTAAATTGTATGAACCCATGTAAATGTGAATTCATCAGAATTTTAGATGAATAAATAATGTTTTAGAGCTTTATATCCACAGTTCACGTTCTCTCCACTAACACAGCACCGTGATTAGTGGATTATATTTATGTAGAAGTCTTTGTTTGTGGTAAGAGGGGCACGGTGTATGAAATGTAACGCAGTGGTGTTTAACGTGTTCAGAGAATCGGTCAGTTGTCGATCGTGAGGAGGCTGGGCGTGCCGGAGGGGATTCTGCTCATCACCCAGCGCATCACCAAATACCCAGTCCTGGTGGAGCGCATCATTAAAAACACTGAAGGTAAAGAATCTATTTTACTTCCTGTTGTTTTAGTTTTGTACACAGTTTCAGGAATGTTTATTACCGCACTGGGTTCTGTAAACACGCTCACATGCAGAGTTAATACCGAGTCATTTCAAATAATGAGCAAATTATGTGTGCAGTGCCGTGTCGTGTAATCCTCAACGGCTCCCTAAAGCACATATTACTTCACACCCTATCTAGTGTACTTGCATGTAGGGGAACTGAATACTAAAAGGCTTCCTATTGGACATTAAGTGCACTACAGTGTTGTTAAAGCCAGTCATTTTTCATCCTTGTGCATATTTCTTTAGTTTTGTAATGCACTAGATAGTATCAAGGAACTTATTTCATAGCCTTCATTATACACTTAGCTTCTGATATAAAACTAGCTAGTAAGTCACATGCTCAACCTCCCAGGCCACGGTAAGCTTCCAAGCTCACGGCAGTCTAGTTATTTAG
>NC_030422.2:12320099-12367599 GCF_001660625.3 Ictalurus punctatus | reverse complement strand
ATAGGCCAAGCCCACTTCAGGTTTACTGTGACTGTCTTACACACAGGCCATACCTCCTTCATTTTTACTGTGACTGACTTACATACAGTAAACTGTCCTGTTGTGTTACTATAGGAACAATATCGTCACTTTTATGATAGCTTGCTAGCTCAGTATTTAACCTCTTAGCAGCAGAAAGCGTTCAGTTTTATTCTTTCATTTGTAAATCATGTGATTTGATCTTCGTTACTGTTTTTAACCTGAACCTGATTTACGTATTTTACACTAAGCCTCTTTTTTTTTTTTCCTCGTTTGCTCAGCTGGTTGTTCCATATTCATCAGCTGACGATAGGCTTGGCAGATCTCCGGTACAGCCCAGTCTGCCTCAGGAGCGCCCTCCAGTGGTCCCTCCTCGCAAAGAGAGCATGAGTGTCTCGGCGAGCGTCAAAGCAGATGTTCCCATCCAGCTGCTGAGCACCACCAACGAGGCGCTAAAGTCCAGCAGCATCCAGCAGCAAATCCCAACTAAACTAGCCATTAGCAGCGGGAAGGAGAAGAACAAGAGCAAGAACATACATCATCGCAACAACAGCGCAGGTGACACACACGCACACACACACACACTCCATGTTGTACAGACAGAATGGAAGGGAGGATTGTGGGATTGAGGAGGAAGGAATGTGGAATGGAAACATGATGGTGCCTGAGACGGAACCCTGAGGGACGCAGTGTCTGTTTATATAAGTGCTGCAGCTAAACTTCACTTAAGTTAGTGTTCTTCTGCCTGAGTGTGTGTGAGACTCTGTTACAGGATCTCACCTGCATCACTGCAGGCTCTGCTCTGTTCAGTTCAGATCAGTTCCAAATAAAACCCAGATCTGATAACTATCTCCCTTACTGTGTGTGTGTGTGTGTGTGTGTGTGTGTGTGTTTGTGACTTTTCAGCCTCGATAGAAGTTTCTGAAGTGTTTCCTATTAAGGTGTCGGGAAAAGAAACAGGAAGTTTACGAGCAACGAAAACCACGAACCCCCACAAACTCACTGCAGGTAACACTCACACACACTCACACACACACACACACACACACACACACACACACACACACACACACACACACACTCACTGCTAGTAACACACACACTCGCTCACTGCAGGTAACACACACACACACACCCACACACACACACACTCGCTCACTGCAGGTAACACACACACACTCACTCACTCACTCACTGCAGGTAACACACACACACACACACACACTCGCTCACTGCAGGTAACACACACACACTCACTCACTCACTCACTGCAGGTAACACACACACACACACACACTCGCTCACTGCAGGTAACACACACACACACACACACACACACACTCTCTCACACACACACACACACACACACACACTCACACACACACACTGCAGGTAACACACACACACTCACTGCAGGTAACACACACACACGCACACACACTGCTGGTAACACACACTCACACACACACACACTCACTCCAGGTAACACACACTTGCTTATATTGTGTTTTTATATATGTAAACTAGTTATGAAACATGTGAGTGACTCTGTGTGTGTGTGTGTGTGTGTGTGTGTGTGTGTGTGTGTGTCTACATTGTGTTAATCTGGTGATTTTCAGACGTTTATCAGGAACTCGCTGTGAACTCGAAGCTTCCACATTCAGCAGACACTCGCCGAAGAGCCGCTCAGCCACAGAACCAGCAGAGACCCGCGTACAGCAGCCAGGAGGACGTTCTCTTCTTTTAGTTCTTCACCGTCCATCGTCTCTGCACCTTCACACACGATGACAACTACACGCTGAATAGAGTTTCTGTGGCTGTGAACAGAGACTGTGAATTTTACACACCTTTACACACAGGTGTGAGTTTTAAAAGCTGGAGAAGGAAATGATTTGAATGTTTTTAATGTTTTACACCCACTGTTGTTTTACAGCACTTTCTGTAAGAAAAAAATCTATCTACAAACACAAGAAAAGTATCAGATCAGTGCTGTTTCTGTAAATATCTGTAGAATTTTGTGAATATCATGACTCAAGTTCAGGGAATTTATACTGTTTAGAAAATGTAAAATTAGTTTAAAAAAAAATGCTGTTAGAGAAAATAATTAGCAACATTAGCAGTTTTCATGTTCTGTTCCTGTTCAGACTGTTATGTTTCAGGGCTGAAAAAATCCGATCTGAAGATCCAAGCTGAAGAATTTGTACTTTCTTCTTCTTATTTTTTTAATGATATTTAATGATCTTTTCTGTTAGTAAAACACCTCGAGACTTTTAATCTTCTGTTTCAAAAAGTGCCTGCTGGATCGAGATGTCGTGCACCAAGGGTTTAGTAATGACTTTTTGTTCTTTCTTTTTTACTTTTGGGGGAAAAAAGTGACATTTTCAAAACCAAAAACATCTGAGTCTGAAAAATAAAAAAGGAGAAATTTATCATGTTACATTTTTGTACTTTAATTGTTTATTAAACAGTGAGAGGTAAAACTTTTCCAGAAACCAACATTGCAATCATCTGAAACAGAAACTTGAACATGGCCGTGTTGTAATACCGTCTCATCTCCGCTTCCTCACCGCTTCCTCACCGCTTCCTCACCTCCGCTTCCTCACCTCCGCTTCCTCACCTCCGCTGCTTCACCTCCGCTTCCTCACCTCCGCTTCCTCACCTCCGCTGCTTCACCTCCGCTTCCTCACCGCTTCCTCACCTCCGCTTCCTCACCGCTTCCTCACCGCTTCCTCACCTCCGCTTCCTCACCGCTTCCTCACCTCCGCTTCCTCACCGCTTCCTCACCTCCGCTTCCTCACCGCTTCCTCACCGCTTCCTCACCGCTTCCTCACCGCTTCCTCACCGCTTCCTCACCTCCGCTTCCTCACCTCTGCTTCCTCACCGCTTCCTCACCTCTGCTTCCTCACCTCCGCTTCCTCACCGCTTCCTCACCGCTTCCTCACCTCCGCTTCCTCACCTCCGCTTCCTCACCGCTTCCTCACCTCCGCTTCCTCACCGCTTCCTCACCGCTTCCTCACCTCCGCTTCCTCACCTCCGCTTCCTCACCGCTTCCTCACCTCCGCTTCCTCACCGCTTCCTCACCTCCGCTTCCTCACCGCTTCCTCTCCGCTTCCTCACCGCTTCCTCACCGCTTCCTCACCGCTTCCTCACCGCTTCCTCACCGCTTCCTCACCTCCGCTTCCTCACCGCTTCCTCACCTCCGCTTCCTCACCGCTTCCTCTCCGCTTCCTCACCGCTTCCTCACCGCTTCCTCACCGCTTCCTCACCGCTTCCTCACCGCTTCCTCACCTCCGCTTCCTCACCTCCGCTTCCTCATCTTCGCTGCTTCATCTCCTCAATCTGAAGGGCTCTTTCACTTTCTTAACTTTATTATAAAAGTGAGATTTACATTTTTTTAAATAAAGGAAAAAAACATTAGTTTTTGTTACGCAGTCTGTAGGGTGGATTTTTAGGTAATATTTAGGTTAAAAATAATTAATAATCTAATAAATAATGCTAATTTCATGTAAATCTGCATCAGATAATCGATCAGGTGCACAGAAATAATTCTTTTAATTTCCCTGTATATTTATTTCTTTATTTGAAAGATCAGTTTAAAAATAACAGGCCATAAAATAGAAATAAATAAATAAATAAAAGATGAATTAAGAGGAAAAGGCGTCCCCTTTTGCTTTTAGTCCTCTTCACTGGCTGGCTTCTGTCCTCTGAAGACGTTCCTCCTCTGTAGGTGGAGGCGGGTCTTCACCCTGATTGGTCACGTCACTCACATCTGGCTCCTGATTGGCTGAGCTCTCGGACGTGGGTGGGTTTAGTGTTTGAGTGACAGGTGTCATGGCGACAGGAGAAGGCTGAGGAATGAGAAGGTGGTGAAGGTCAGAGTATAAACAACACTAATGAGATATTTGGGACACAGCAACAGGAAGTGACATGTTTACATCATGAAAAGTGTGTGTGTGTGTGTGTGTGTGTGTGTGTGTGTGTGTGTGTAACTGACCAGAGACACAGCCCCCTTCCAGTAGGGCTTCAGTTCTGAGCGCCACAGTGCCACCAGCAGGCTGAACAGCAGAGTGAATGGAACCAGATAGAGCAGAGCCGGCTGAGCCGAGTTCATCAGAAACGCACACACAAAGCTGAGGATCAGACCCACAGTGTACCCTACACACACAAACACACACTGTAAACACACTAATAAAAGAGCAAATCACAGTTTGTGTGAAATTTGAACATGTACACTACAGCACCTGTACACCTGCTCGTTTATGTCATTACCCAATCAGCCAATCAGGAGTCAGATACAGGTCAAATGCTTCACTGAATGTTCACATCAAACATCAGACCAATCAGAATCTCCATGATCACAGCGACTTTGATCTCGGCACGCTTGTTGGTTTGAGTATTTCAGAAACTGCTGCTGATCTGCACGGGTTTCAGCACACACAACAGTCTCCAGAGTTTACACAGACTGCCATGAAAAACAAAAAAACATCCAGTGAGCGTTGCTTGTGTGGGAGGTGACACCTTGTGGATGAGAGAGGTCTGAGGAGAACGGCCAGAGCTGACAGGAAGGTTACATGAACTCAAATAAGCTCTCTGTGCAACTGCAGCAGAAAAGCGTTTCAGAACACACAACACCTCAAACCTTGAGGTGGATGAGCTACAAGAGCAGCAGACCACATCAGGTTTCTTTCCTGTCAGCCAAGAACAAGAATCTGAGGCTACAGTGGAGACAGACATCCACACTGCGCAGCTGAAGACTGGAGAAACAAGTCTTTATGCTTCAGAAATACTCAAACCATCTGCAACCAACCACCAACCAGCATACACCAGGATCTACCAGCATCCACCAGCACCCACCAACCACCCACCAGCATCCACCACTCATCCACCAGCATCCACCACCCTCCACCAACCACCCACACGAGTAACCATCCCCAACCACCCACCAGCATCCACCATCCATCCACCAGCACCCACCAACCACCCACCAGCATCCACCACTCATCCATCACCCTCCACCAACTACCCACCAGCATCCACCACCCATCCACCAGCATCCACCAGCATCCACCACCCTCCAGTAATCATCCCCAACCACCCACCCACCAGCATCTACCAGCATCCACCAACCACCCACCAGCATCCACCAACCACCCACCAGCATCCACCAGGATCTACCAGCATCCACCAGAATCCACCAGAATCCACCACTCATCCACCAGCATTCAGCAACCATCCACCAGCATCCACCACCCATCCACCAGCATCCACCACCCATCCACCAGCATCCACAAGCATCCACCAACCACCCACCAGCATCCACCAGCATCCACCAACCACCCACCAGCAACCACCAGAATCTACCAGCATCCACCAACCACCCACAAGCATCCACCAGCATCCACCACTCATCCACCACTCATCCACCAGCATCCAGCAACCATCCACCAACTACCCACCAGCATCCACCAGCATCCACCACCCTCCAGTAATCCTCCCCAACCACCCACCAGCATCCACCAGCATCTACCAGCATCCACCAACCACCCACCAGCATCCACCGACCATCCACCAGCATCCACCAACCACCTACCAGCATCCACCAGCATCTACCAGCATCCACCAGCATCCACCAACCACCCACCAGCATCCACCAGAATCCACCACTCATCCACCAGCATTCAGCAACCATCCAGCAACTACCCACCAGCATCCACCAACCACCCACCAGCATCCACCAACCACCCACCAGCATCCATCAACCACCCACAAGCATCCACCAGCATCCACCACCCTCCAGTAATCATCCCCAACCACCCACCAGCATCCACCATCCATCCACCAGCACACACCAACCACCCACCAGCATCCACCACTCATCCACCACCCTCCACCAACTACCCACCAGCATCCACCACCCATCCACCAGCATCCACCAGCATCCACCACCCTCCAGTAATCATCCCCAACCACCCACCAGCATCTACCAGCATCCACCAACCACCCACCAGCATCCACCAACCACCCACCAGCATCCACCAGGATCTACCAGCATCCACCAGCATCCACCAGAATCCACCACTCATCCACCAGCATTCAGCAACCATCCACCAGCATCCACCACCCATCCACCAGCATCCACCACCCATCCACCAACCACCCACCAGCATCCACCACCCATCCACCAGCATCCACCACCCATCCACCAGCATCCACCAACCGTCCACCAGCCGTCCACCAGAATCTACCAGCATCCACCAACCACCCAACAGCATCCACCACCCATCCACAAGGATCCACCAACCACCCACCAGCATCCACCAGCATCTACCAGCATCCACCAACCACCCACCAGCATCCACCAACCACCCACCAGCATCTACCAGCATCCACCAGCATCCACCAACCACCCACCAGCATCCAACAGAATCCACCACTCATCCACCAGCATTCAGCAACCATCCACCAACTACCCACCAGCATCCACCAACCACCCACCAGCATCCAACAGAATCCACCACTCATCCACCAGCATTCAGCAACCATCCACCAACTACCCACCAGCATCCACCAACCACCCACCAGCATCCACCAGAATCTACCAGCATCCACCAACCACCCATCAGCATCCACCACCCACCAGCATCCACCAGCATCCACCAACCACCCACCAGGATCCACCAACCACCCACCGGCAACCACCAGAATCTACCAGCATCCACCAACCACCCACAAGCATCCACCAGCATCCACCACTCATCCACCAGCATCCAGCAACCATCCACCAACTACCCACCAGCATCCACCAGCATCCACCACCCTCCAGTAATCATCCCCAACCACCCACCAGCATCCACCACCCTCCAGTAATCATCCCCAACCACCCACCAGCATCCACCAGCATCTACCAGCATCCACCAGCATCCACCAACATCCACCAACCATCCACCAGCATCCACCAACCACCCACCAGCATCTACCAGCATACACCAACATCCACCAACCACCCACCAGCATCTACCAGCATCCACCAGCATCCACCAACCACCCACCAGCATCCACCAGAATCCACCACTCATCCACCAGCATTCAGCAACCATCCACCAACTACCCACCAGCATCCACCAACCACCCACCAGCATCCACCACCCATCCACCAGCATCCACCAACCACCCACCAGCATCCACCAGCATCTACCAGCATCCAGTAATCATCCCCAACCACCCACCAGCATCCACCACCCATCCACCAGCATCCACCAGCATCTACCAGCATCCACCAACATCCACCGACCATCCACCAGCATCCACCAGCATCCACCAGCATCCACCGACCATCCACCAGCATCCACCAGCATCCACCACCCTCCAGTAATCATCCCCAACCACCCACCAGCATCCACCACCCATCCACCAGCATCCACCAGCATCTACCAGCATACACCAACATCCACCAACCACCCACCAGCATCCACCAGCATCCACCAACCACCCACCAGCATCCACCAGTCATCCACCAGCATTCAGCAACCATCCAAGAACTACCCACCAGCATCCACCACCCTCCAGTAACCATCCCCAACCATCCACCACCCACCCACCAGCATCCACTATCCATCCACCAGCATCCACCAACCACCCACCAGCATCTACCAGCATCCACCCACCAGCATCCACTATCCATCTACCAGCATCCACCAGTAGCCACCAGAATCTACCAGCATCCACCAACCACCCACCAGCATCCACCAGCATCTACCAGCATCCACCAACCACCCACCAGCATCCACCAGCATCTACCAGCATCCACCCACCAGCACCCACTATCCATCTACCAGCATCCACCAACCACCCACCAGCATCCACCAGCATCCACCAACCACCCACCAGCATCCACCACCCATCCACCAGCATCCACCAACCATCCACCAGCATCCACCAACCATCCACCAGCATCCACCAACCACCCACCAGCATCCACAAGCATCCACCAACCACCCACCAACCACCCACCCACCAGCATCCACCAACCATCCACCAGCATCTACCAGCATCCACCAGCATCCACCAGCCTCCACCAACTACCCACCAACCACCCATCAGCATCCACCAGCATCCAGGTACTACCCACCAGCATCCACCAACCAACCACGAACATCCACCAACACCCATGTCAAAGTCACTGAGATCACTCAGATTTGTTCCACATTCTGATGTTTGAAGTGAACATTAGCTGAAATTCTTGACCTGTATCTGCATGGGTATATGCATTGTACTGACACCTGATTGGCTAAGTGGATAAGTGCATGAGTGTACAGGTGTTCCTAATAAAGTGGACTGTGTGTGTGTGTGTGTGAGACTCACCGACAGTGGAGGCCAGGAAGTAAACCTTTGGTGAGTTTACGAGAACATCAAACCTGTGGCAGTACGCTACGTGCAGACCTTATAATGAGATAACAATGTATTAGTATTATTGCTGTTGTTGTTGTTGTTGTTATAAACACAGTGATCAGAGGCATGTTGTTGTTGTTATAAACACAGTGATCAGAGGCGTGTTTCACGAAGCCGGATTTAGTGTTCAGTTTGAGTTTAGTTGGAGCAAACTCTGGATTTTCAGTCTCAACAAGGTGGATTGGTTTTTAGCGTGATTGGTAACATGCACTACAAGGCTAGCCTGCTCTGGAGAGGGTTTTATACATTTCCGATCCATTTTTTCTCATGGTGAGCCTGAGTATAAATGTGTAAATTTACTCACTCCTCAGCCAGACATACACACACACACCTGCTGTATTCAGTTGTTTGCTGGTGTGTGTGTGTGTGCTCGCGCTCGCTGATAAACTCTGATTCAGGGTTAAAACCCGGGGTTACTGAGGAAGGTGATAACCAGCGTCATGAAACCTGTTAACTAACCCGGGTAAGATTAGTTTGGTTTCCTCGACTCTAAACTTCCTCTGTACCTCGGTGTGTGTTCAGCTTCGTGGATCAGGCCTCAGGAGGACGTGTTGAACTTAATAATGAACTGCAGTGAGGTGAAGTTTCAGTACCAGGAATTATAATGTCTCCCAAACCCAGCAGTAAGAACGGCCAATTACACAGAACCACAGCAGAAAAAGTCATGTAAGGAACCTTTAGAACCACCGGGAGCTACACACACACACAATTAAAACACAATTAAAACAATGTGTAAAGTCCTAATGTGGAGCATCAGTTCTGTTTGTGTGAGCTAAGTTTTACCTTCTCCTGTGTGGATGAATCAGAGGGACCCACTCCTACTTCAACCATGATGCTCTCCCCACTCTACACACACACACACACACACATACACACATGACTCATAGCCCTACTTGAGTGTGTGTGTGTGTGTGTGTGTGTGTGTGTACCTTAGTGATGTAAGGTGTTATAAACACGAAGAAGACATCATACACTAACAGAGCCGTGAGGAGCAGAGTGCACGCCTGTGGGACGAAAAAAATAACACAGTTACACAATAAAACAACTACACAATAACACAACTACATAGTTACACAATTACACAATAACAACTACACAAATACACAACTACACAATAACACAATTACACAAATACACAACTACACAATAACACAAATACACAATAACACTACATTATTACACAACTACACAATAACAACTACACAATTACACAAAATTATAGAATTTAGTGTCACTCACTCTGAAGCTGGGCAGTCTGAATGTTGTCAGAATGTAGAGGCAGCTAGCCATGCCCAGTGTGTCCTGCAGCACCCATGCCCACCTTACACACACACACACACACACACACACACACACACGTGTACTGTCAGACAGATTGCATAGAGTATATATAAATGTTCACAGATTTATTTTGTAGGTCAATAAGAATGTTTTGTCACATAAGTATACACACCTGTTTATAATGGGTCATGTGACTGTGATTAGAATGAACCAATCACATTCAACCTCATATTCAAAAATAATTATCATACACCTGACATCAACAACACGATTCTGATTAACCCCAAATAAAGACCAGCTGTTTTTGTACGAGTTTCTTCACATGTTGGTTTCATCTGAATTCACGGTCCACAAGGAGCTTACACAGATGTCAAGAAGAAAAATTATCAGTGAAGTTACTGAGAGACCTACAACAAAATTAAAGCAGCTGTAGGAACATCTGGCGAGTACTGCTCACTCCCTGCAATCTCTCGCATTCTTCGCATGTCTGGGTGATGGGGTACAGTGGCTAGACTGAAGCCCTTTCTCACAAAAAAAAAAAACATGTGGAAAAGTGGTCTGATCAGACCAAGGTGTAACTTCCTAGATATAATTCTAAAAGATGAATTTGGTGCAAAAACAAGAGAGCCTATCACCCAAAGAACACAACACCATATCCACATATCACATGGTTCTGCTTCTCTTCAGCTGGGACTGGGGTTCTAGTCGAAATAGAGGGAATCATGGAGAGCTCCAAATACCAAAGGGGTGTGTATACTTTTATATCCACTGTACATTACTACTTTCTCATACAGATACGTGTGTGTGTGTGTGTGTGTGTGTGTGTGTCTGTACCAGTCATCGTTGCGGAACACAGCCCAGGTGATGCTCACACTCACACACAACAAACCCAGCAGCAGCATTCGCACGTCCGGCCGCTTTTTCAAGTAGGGCAGCTTGTTCTCGGGAATCCTGCTCCACACACACACACACACACAAACACACACGGTCATGGGGTATGTCCCAAATAACATACTACGATACTAAATAGTGTCCAACAGTACCACGTCCCAGGGAACTACAGGTTATGTGCTACTGTGACCTCCTCTAAGAAAACATTCAGGCTAAAGTGGACACTGTGGACATTTTAACGTCTCTTTACTAATGTAAAGGACATGTCACGTGTGATGTAGAGGACGTGTCCAGGCGTACATGCTGCTCACCTGCACTTCCCGACAGGAATTCTGTGGACGATAAGCCAGAGACAGTTGTACAGACCCATAGAGGAGACGAGACAGAAAAACCCGATGTAGATGAACACTGTGGGAAAGCAAAATGTCAGGAACGACGCTGGCTCAGAACTCAGCTCCGCCTCCACTCTGTGCAGCTCAACTAGCCTCAGAGTTCACAGACCTTTTTACCCCCCCAAAAGACTTTCCGGTCTAGTCATCACCAGAACAGCTCTGCACTAGGTGGAATCTTATCTGGGTGGAACTGGGGTTCCCCAAGGCTCAGTTCTGGGTCCACTGCTTTTTTCTATTTATACTACATCTCCGGGGCTTGTGACTGAGTCTCATGGCTTCTCATACCATTGCTATTCTGATGACACCCAGCTCTATTTGTCCTTCCAGCCTGAAGATCCATCTGTCTCAGTACACATCTCCACCTGCCTGTCTGACATCTCAGACTGGATGAAGGAATACCACCTTAAGCTCAACTTGGCAAAAAACGGAGCTTCTTGTCATCCCTGCCTGCCCCTCAATCATCCACAATCTCACCGTACAGCTCGGCTCAACCACACTCAAGTCAACCAGGACGGCCAGGAACCTTGGGGTGATTCTCTATGACAGCTTGACCTTTACAGACCACATTTCAACAACTGCGCGATCCTGCAGGTTCATTCTGTACAACATCAAGAAAATCAGACCCTATCTCACCGAACAGGCCACACAGCTACTAGTCCAGGCTCTTGTTTTCTCAAAACTGGACTACTGCAACGCACTACTCTCAGGTCTCCTAGCCAGCTCCATCAAAGCCCTTCAGATGATTCAGAATGCAGCAGAATGCCTCGTCTTCAACCAGCCCAAGAGAACCCAAGTCACACCTCTCTTCAGCTCCCTCCACTGGCTTCCTGTAGCCGCCCGTATCAAATTCAAGTCCTTGATGCTCATGTACAAGACCTTGTCTGGAACAGCACCTACCTACCTCAACACTCTCCTCGAGGTTTACATTCCCTCACGCAATCTGCTATCGGTTAATGACCGACGCCTGGTATAGTGTCTACTCAGCGAGGCAGGAGATCCCTTTCCAGAAGCTTCAAGCCGACCGTCCCTCAGTGGTGGAATGAACTTCCAACCTGCAAACCAACAACTGCGGAGGGTGGAGACTTCCTTCAGAGACACGTGAAGCAAACTACATCTTTTTAAAGTGCTGCCCATGCTGCGTCACACACTCTGAGGTAACGCGCTATCTACCCTCTACTGCATACATGAGTTCACAGACACACACGATTGGCTAGTGTCGCTGTGATTGACAGGGGCGAGAGAGTATGCCCCTCCCACAAGTATGTAAAAAAATATTTAATTTTTTTATATTTATATAAATTTTTGTCCAATAAAGTGAGTTCTGTGTAAAGAATACATATGAGGAAGTGTTTTCTGATTGGCTGTGAGCAGAAGGAACAATAACATATTCAGGTGAATTACAGCATGAGTCGTGCCTTAAATAAATAAACACAAATACCCAGATAACTGTAGAACATATAAAGGAGCACCAGCATGAGGGAGCACATCGCCACCCACACGGTGATCGTGGACATAGTTATGTTCACCGTCTCGCTCTCCTCTTTCTCTCCACTGGCCTCCTCCTTCATCAGTCTGTAGAGAAAATTACACCTCATTTAACCTTTTTCCCTGCGGCCCCCTAGTGGCCACTGTCAGATAAAACACATACAGTATTCATGTAATATGACAATCCTGTATGCCCCACCCCCTTTCCCATAGGAAACTGAAGTACTACTAGCCTTATATGCATATTGGAATATGATTGTGTTGTCTCACTTTTTGATTTCTTGGACACCGGTCCAGTATCCTCCACCCGCTAC
The DNA here is from genome assembly GCF_001660625.3 of Ictalurus punctatus. Taxonomy (NCBI): domain Eukaryota; kingdom Metazoa; phylum Chordata; class Actinopteri; order Siluriformes; family Ictaluridae; genus Ictalurus; species Ictalurus punctatus. Next base: position 12,354,770 of record NC_030422.2, on the reverse strand, counting down.
TGTCCCCACGGCCATGAGGAACATCAGCACCACGCTAACGTCCAACCATGGCCCCTTAGGAGAGTACAGCACCACCTGCTTCCTGTCTCTGAAACGCTGCCGAGTACACACACACACACACACACAAAACACACACACACATAATACACAACACACACACACATACACACACACAATACATAACATACACACACACAATACATGCACACAATACACAACACACAATACACACACTCATGCTGAATATTCAACAACTTCCAGGTCGAGGAATCAAGCAGCAAAGGTTCACTTTCCTGCTCCAGCACTACTGTGGGTGGAGCTTTCTGTAGCACATGTTTGTGATAGGTCACAGCAGTGTCATTACCATGCGGATGTCCAGCATGTCCGTGTAACTGATTACAGCGAGGGGAATGTTGATCTCCTCATACTGAGATTCGTTCCCCTTCGGAGTGATCTGAGAAAAACAATAAAACAATTCAAATAATAAACACAATTTTCTAACACACGCATAGGTCAGAGGTCACAGATCATAGGTCAGATCCTCACCAGCCCTGCTTTGCTGATAATCAGGAGACCTTTTGCACCGTTGCTTTGGGCCAAACAAACTTTTTCATACAGTGTGCAGTTCCCCCACATCGCCATGGCAACATGATCTGGAAACCCGCCATCTGGGACGTCCGAGTCGGAGCAAAGCACAGACGGGGTCAGGTCATACACCTCCACTGCGGACTGAGGACACAACACACACACACACACACACAAGACAAACAAGACACACAACATGACACACACACAACACACACACACACACACACAATACACACAACACAAACCGGCCAATCAGCATCAAGAACAAGTGATAATTACACTGAGAACTTTCATACTATTTCTGAAATAAAGTAAGTTCTCTCTGTCTCTCTCCCTCTGTCTCTCTCTCTCTCTCTCTCTCACCATGGTGTTGAGGTGTAGAGGTAAAGGAGTCCAGCGGGAGTTGAAGTGGATGCAGTAATCCTTCTCTTTGCTTTCTCCCAACGCACTGAAATGAGCCACACCGTATTCTCCTAAAACCTTCAGGGACAAACACCACATCTGTAAAATATCTGTAAACGTACAGCTGTGTCCTGAATCAGACACTATACACAGCTGCTGCTTAGTGTGCAAAATCTAAATATTTAAGCAATATCACACAAACATGAACACTGCTATAGTAAATATCAGCTCAGCTGTGATTCATTCATAATCACAAGGACACAGGTAATCATGGGTAATCAGGTAATCACAGGTAATCACAGGTTATCACAGGAAATCAGGTAATCATGGGTAATCACAGGAAGTCACAGGTAATCACGGGTAATCACAGGAAATCACGGGTAATCACAGGTAATCACAGGAAATCACGGGTAATCACAGGTAATCACAGGAAATCAGGTAATCATGGGTAATCACAGGAAGTCACAGGTAATCACGGGTAATCACAGGAAATCACGGGTAATCACAGGTAATCACAGGAAATCAGGTAATCATGGGTAATCACAGGAAGTCACAGGTAATCACAGGTAATCAGGTAATCACGGGTAATCACAGGAAATCACGGGTAATCACAGGTAATCACAGGAAATCAGGTAATCACGGGTAATCAGGGCTAATCAGCTAGGGATAAATGTATAAATGTAAAATCGATATCCTCAGTTGATATAAATCTCACACTCTTCCTATCCATTTCAACATCAAATCCCTCTTTCAGGATGTTATGAATCTAATAATGTTATATTAGTACCATAAGTCTCTTTCACACACATCAGTCTCTCTTTATTTCTCTTGCTGTTGTTCTCTTTCATCATCGTGTTGGAGATCCAACTATGGGAAGAGCATCCAGACCTGACCACATTTGTTGTTCCTGTCCCCGCCCTGTTTTATTAACCGCTCTGATAACTCATCCAGGCAGACAATTAGTGCCACAGCTTCCTCCAGCCTCTCCTGCATAACCCTCACTATTGCTTTCAGCTCAGAAGCTGTTTGTTTAATAGTAGAGACATCCGTCTCAGCGCTCAACAGTGTGGAGCTCACTTTAGTCATTTCAGCAAACAGTCTGTCGAAGTTAGCGGAAGATTCTGTAGAGTTAGGGAACTCCTCTAACCTGTTCACGTGGTGGAGTTTTCCTTATGGATTTAAAAACATCTTGATGATGCCACGCTGAATAAAGCATTGCATGTTGCCATGGTAAAGCACAGACTGGCTGACAGCCTGTAGTCAGGTGTACTGACAGTTTCAGTGTAATGAACTATTTAAAAAATGTTAGAACATAGTGTTCCTTCTGATATGTGTAAAAAATAGAATAAAATGAATAATAATAGGGACAGCAACATTATTATTATTATTATTATTATTATTATTATTATTATTACTATTATTATTATTGTTGTTGTTGTTGTTGTTGCTGTTACTATCTTTTGCAAAAGTGAAGTTTTCTAGACCTTTTCGAGGTTTTTTTGTATTTCCTTTCCCGGGTTTAAATGAATATCAGTCTTTATTAATATTAATATAAATCTGAATAATTAATAGGTGAAATACAGCACCTCTTCCCCTTCCTATAACACAGAGCTGCAGTTAGCTCTACACCTGCACTGAACACATCACTTCACCATATTCATGTGGATAAATAATAATAATAATAATAATAATAATAATAATAATAATAATAATAATAGTAATCATGCTGGAGCGTTTTAAATAACACTTCGTACCTGTGTGATGAGAAGAGCAGCACAGGTCAGTGCTGAAAAATACCCCATGATGACGATGAAAATTATGCTGTCTGACTCCCGCACCCGCGCACGCGCACACACACACACACGCACACACCTACAATGACGCAGTGATGACGTCGGCGTCCTGGCGATTGGCTCACACTCCTGTCACTCCAGTGTACTACACAGTAGCGGTGCTGATTTCATTTCATCCCAGTGCGTCGTTCACCAGATTCCTTCGCTGATTCTTTCCGTAACTTACATCATTACACCAGTTGGTGGCACCAGTGAGATTCTTTTTTTCTGTTATTATGAGCAAGTGATTGTTTCATTCACTCAATACATTCGATTAAAAACACCAAATTTTCCAGAGACAAGTTTTAGTATTACGAGTTATTAAAACTCCAATCCACAAAGAGAAGCTCTGGTGAAGTTATTCTCAAGAAAGAGCGGTCACAAATGTAATTTGGGGGAAAAAAATATAAACATTTTTACATATGTGTATAAAGGCTAGACAGGCAGCAGTGACTCACTGGTTAAGGTGTTTGATTAATGCTCAGAAGGTTATGAGTTCAAACACCAGCACTGCCTAGCTGCCACTGTCGGGCCCTTGAGCAAGGCTCTTACCCCTCAACCCCTCAGATGTATAAATGAGATAAATATAAGTCACCTTGGATAAAGGTGTCTGCCAAATGGCGTAAATGTATTCTATGAACAACACATAGCCGGTCCGTACAGGATTTCATGGAGTTTATTTGTGATTGTTGCGGCCAAAAATGCTTGATTTTATTGCTGCTTTTTTCAAAATTTGTGATACAACTTGCAGAGGTTTTTGTGCTTTTTTGCTGAAAACTACTTGAATTGAAACCACATGAAATAGACATGCATGCTCTTTCTCAATGATGTTTGTTGTTAAATGAGAGCGTTTAGCTGTACTCATGATCGACGCACGTGAATCGAAGACGGCATTGGCTGAACGCATGTCATGATGACACCAAATCTGCGGAAAAACTGCAGTCATTTTGAAAAATAGCAAGCTCCTCCAAATATTGTAGAGTTTGCTTGATGTTGATCATGAACAAAACACCACTACTATACAGAGTCACTACATAAGTGTACTACAGGAAGCATTTAGGCTACAGCTCTTTCCTCTGGATGTAAGTGCACGCCATCGGGTATGAAATAAAAGTACTTGTGAAGTAAGATATGTAGTACATTATGTAGAGTACGCACTACTATATAAAGAAAAATATTATAATAATGCCATAAATAAAGAATATCCATAGGAAACATGTTGGGATTGAAGTGCACTACATAGGGAATGAAAAATGGCATCTTTGATATGTAGTGCACAAAGTGACCCATAAAGAACATTCTGGGATTCAGCTCTCTACTAAAGAATTTTAGTGCACTACACCCTATGTAGAAAATACAGATAATATATAGTCCACAATTCTGTTTTGTATACTGTACATGACAGTATGAAATGTACTGATTCCCTGTGTAATCCCAACAGCTAGACATTTACAATGTGGACTATGTAGTGTATGAAATAATTATATATTTATTAATGCTCCCTGACTGCATATGAGCATAAGGGTATGACTTAATAGTTCTTATACCCTATGTAGTGCACTATATATCCCATAATGATCAAACTGCGATTCAACACTTTATTCCCTGTATAGTTGCTGATTATGTCTGAGATAATCACTCTTGTACCCTATGTAGTACATTATATGTCCAGAACAAAAATATTTTTGTTAAAATATCTTAAATGGTCTTAGTGTCCATTTAGGATCATCTCTTGTGTAAGTACACCACATACGGTGTGAAGTAATGGCTTCTGCACTTGGTAGTGTGCACAACATGTCCGCTGAGGGAGTTGTTTTGGAATTAATCAGTGATTCGTTCATTGTGCAGGAAAGTAACATGAGAAAGGAAATAAGAAATAAGACCTGAAGGGACTTTTGGACTCTGAACATAATCACCAAAACAAATTGATATAAAGCGTGAGCGCATTGCGGAAGAATACAGCCTGCGTCATCACAACAGGACGCGGGGAGGGGGGTAGGTCGCGTCATCAGCGCTCGCCGCAGAGGAGTCCGGGTGACGTCACTGTGGAAGAGGATCAGCAGTGGGAATGCGGCGATCATAAGAAATGTAAGTAACTTTTTATATTTCTGTGTGTTTGTGTTTAATTCAGTAATCTCGGCACAACCAGAAACTTGCTGAAGATTGAGTTTGCTTTAGGAGCATGTGTAGAGAGGCAGCTGGAGGGAATAAATGTCCTGTTTTTACTGTCTTTATGTCAGAAAAACTGTTTATTTAACACCAGATTGGCCATGAGCTGGCGAGCTATTGACTCAGAGTTAAAGAACAGCGTTTGAGGAGGAGATTTTTCTCACAACATTAATTCTTCTTATTCTTATTCTTATTCTTATTAGTAATAGTAGTATTAACACTTTAACATTGCTGATTTAACACAGAAATATTCCAGTTAAACTCTGGACACTGAGGGATTAACCCCCACATACCCACAGTGACGTCATTCGGGGTAAATATGTTGACTGAGTAATGTGGTGATTATATGATCACGGTTTCAGTACTGTTACAATATCATATTTAATACTATTATTATTATTATGATGATGATTATTATTATTTTAGGCTTAAACTAGTTAGTAAATGATTAGATGCATTAGCACTGGGGCACGTGACCATATAATATTAATATCATGATAAATTGCATCACAGCTCACTTTTTTATTTTATTTTTTATTTTTATTTTTTACAATATTGTGGGTATTGTGATATCTATTTTGTTAATTAATTATTTAAAATGTTTTTGCAAATAAATACAAACTGACTGGAAACATTACGATTTATATGAATTTATTTCTTCCTTCACTGTTAAATATATTTATAAAGTATAAACGCGCGAAGCAGCAGAAAAGTGTTCTCATTATCGTCGGAATTTTTATTTTATGTGAATCCCATCAGTGCTACAGCCATGTGTAGCAGGAGTGGGAGGGGCTTACTCTCTCTCCTCTGTCAATCACAGTGCCACCAATCAGAGTGTCTGTGAGCTCATGGATGTGGAAGAGGGCAAATAGCTTTTTCCTCTGAGTGTGGCACAGCAGATGGAAAAGATGCATTTTGGTTTCATGTGTCTCAGAGGAAGCACATGTTGGCCTTCGCCCTTTGCTGGAAGGTGCCATGTGATTGGTGGAGAGCTGAGACCAAATTAAGAATAAAATGGGGGGGGGGGGGTCAAATGGAAAAAAAAAATGCAACTTTATATTGTTACTGGAAATTGTTTACAAAAAATTGTGATTGCTTGTCTTCAGGTGTGGCTACACAGAAATCTGATCGCATGACCATGTGCGACATTACCATCCGTGTGTGTTTATTTCTGTGTGTGTGTGTTAGTGTGTGAGGTCAGCAGTTAGGATCAGGCATAAGATCAACAAGTCATGGCTGCTTTCAGACAGGAGGATGTGGAGAAGTTCTACGCGATGGGCGAGGAGCTGGGCAGGTAAGATAAGATCCGCCCCCCCCATCCCCCACCCACCGGTTACTCTGCTGTGTTCCAAATCTTCCTGTGGAGAATCAAATCCACTATGTAGTATACTTATATGGAGCAGATTAGATCATAGAGAGAGAGAGAGAGAGAGTTCTGTTCTACAAGGTTCTTTAAAGTTGTGATGCAGTGTTTCTACACTGTTACACTGCGGAAAATCATAACACTATATATAACACTAGAACACCTGAGACTCAACATCAAGGACGCGTCCCAAACCACACACCCTGTATTAGTTGTATAAACGGCGCATAAACACCACAGAAACAAAGAAGACTAATGTGAAGTTGGGGTTTGTTAGTGTTAACTAGTCATTAACAATCAGCGTGTTGTAATTTGGGACACGTGAGGCGGAAAAAATGCTGCTGTGTTCCGTGTTCACGGGTATGGACATGTCAGGTTCTCCGCACTTTCTTTTTGTTTTCTTTAGTGTTAGCGTTGCATAAACACGTCATGGCGGTAATGTTCCCTGGACATTGCTGTAGCAACATGCTTGTGTGATTGTTTAATGGAGGTACAGGGTACACACACACACACACACACACACACACACACACAAAGAGGGAGGGGGGGAGCAGGGCGGCAAGGGGGAGGAAGGAGGAGCGAGAGAGAGGCAGGGAGAGAGGGAGAGGGGAAGAGGGGGGGAAGAGAGGCGGGGCAGCAAGGGGAGGGGGGGGGGGCGAGAGGGAGAGGGGGGGCGAGGGGGAGAGGCGGGGGAGAGGCGGGGGGAGGGGGAGAGAAAGAAAGAGAGAGAGAGTGTGTTGGTTTGTTCCTTAATAAGGAAGTGGAGCTCGGTGTGTGTGATGACATCATCACTTCACAATGCAGCTTTACACACAGAGTCTCAGCAAGAACTTTATTACATTCAGCCCCAAAATACAGAGCTGTGTCTCAAATCACATAAATGCATAAATACTGTGTTTCTTTGGTGCACTGTTCCCTTGTACTGTTCGAGGTGTATATAAATAATAATATTTAATTTAATACTTCCTTGGTGCACTGTTCCATTGTACTGTTAGAGGTGTATATTTATTTAGAGGTGTAGCTGTATTGCGCTGAACTAGTTCAGGTGGTGGTGTACAGATCAGTACAGTGTTATGAGCACAGTTTAATCGGGTAAAAGTCATCAGTAGAGGTGATGTTTATTTATACTGGACGTTGGTTTTCAGTACACAGTTGTCAGAGTATATAATTTTGGTGTGTGTGTGTGTGTGTGTGTGTGTGTGTGTGTTAGCGGGCAGTTTGCTATTGTGCGTAAGTGCCGTGAGAAGAGCACGGGCGTGGAGTACGCCGCCAAGTTCATCAAGAAGCGGCGCTTATCGTCAAGCAGACGGGGAGTGAGCCGCGAGGAGATCGAGCGTGAGGTGAACATTCTGCGGGAGATCCAGCACAGCAACATCATCACGCTGCACGACATCTTCGAGAACAAGACGGATGTCATTCTCATCCTGGAGCTGGTGTCCGGCGGAGAGCTCTTCGACTTCCTGGCTGAGAAAGAGTCTCTGAGCGAGGAGGAGGCCACACAGTTCCTCAAGCAGATCCTGGACGGGGTGCACTACTTGCACTCCAAACACATCGCCCACTTCGATCTCAAGGTCCACACGCAAAAGCAGATTAAATATCAAAACAAAACACGTTTGTCCGTAATGTAACAATAAAAATTCATTTCAGGAAATAATAATAATAATAAAAGTAGTTCATTACAGTAACTAGGGATGAGAGGAGAGTTTTATTTACTGCGAAAGCAAGAAAAACACCATGTAAATCAGCTAAATGAGGTATAAATATAGCTTGTATACACGGTGTCCCGTACGTCCAGCTGGAACTTTGTGGAATGTTGTGTTTTACAGCCGGAGAACATTATGCTGCTAGATAAAAATGTCCCCAATCCCAGGATCAAGCTGATTGACTTCGGCATTGCGCACCAGATAAAAGAAGGAAATGAGTTTAAAAACATTTTTGGAACACCAGAGTTTGTTGGTAAGACTTTGACTTTAGAACATATATATATATATATATATATATATATATATATATATATATATATATATATATATATATATATATATATATATATATATATATTTAACATTTTATTGAAACATTTGAAGTGGTGTTGATGATTCCTCGGTTATGGTTATGAACAGCTCCGGAGATTGTGAATTATGAGCCGCTGGGCCTGGAGGCGGACATGTGGTGAGTTTAATCTCTCTCTGGGTTAAACACCTTTGGTTTTGGATTTCAGTAATAATGATGTGTTGTGTGTATTTCCCCGCAGGAGCATCGGCGTCATCACGTATATTCTGTAAGTCTGGTTGTTGTTTATCTTTCTGCACGTGTCAGTCTGACAACACAACGTTCTAGATTGATTATATACAGTACACACCCTGATGATTTACAGTGCTGTTAACTTTATGCTACACACACAGACACACACAGTATATAGACTCAGTATAGTGGTGCGTCATGATAATTAAATCATTCAAACCTATTTTGTGTTGTTTAACATCATCTTTACAAACAGTGAAAATGTTACAGTATATATCACTCCACCACTAACAGGGTGTGTGTGTGTGCGTGTGTGTGTGCGTGTGTGTGTGTGCGTGTGCGTGTGTGTGTGTAGGTTGAGTGGAGCGTCTCCTTTTCTCGGCGAGACCAAACAGGAAACACTGACCAACATCTCAGCCGTGAATTATGACTTTGATGAGGAATATTTCAGCAACACAAGTGAACTCGCTAAAGACTTCATACGCAGACTTCTGGTTAAAGATCCAAAGTGAGTGACTGACACACGCACACATGCCCACACACACATACACACATGCACACTACACTGTGCACAAATGTAGCTAACGAGTATTAGAAGCTTATAGTCTCCAGTTTAGTTTGATGATGATATATTTGTCTCTTTCAGGAAGAGGATGACGATTCAGGATAGTCTGGAACATCCATGGATCAAGGTGTGTACTCCTCTCTCTTCTCTCCTCTCTCTCTCTCTCTCTCTCTCTCTCTCTCTGTGTGTTAATGTTAATGGATGTATACAGTATGATGTAATAAACACACCCTGTTGTGCCGTGCCCCCTGCAGGTGATAAAGCGGCGTAACGTGCGTCCGGAGGATAACAGTGGGCGTCGTGGCGAGCGGCGGCGCCTGAAGACGACTCGTCTGAAAGAGTACACCATCAAGTCCCACTCCAGCATGCCTCCCAACAACACCTACGTCAACTTCGAGCGTTTCTCCCGTGTGCTGGAGGAGATCACTGCTGCCGAGGACGCGCTGCAGCAGCTTGAACGCAACCGCCGCGCCTGCCACGATGACGTCACCGCCCTGCTTTCCATCTTTGAGGAGAAGGAGAGCTGGTACAAGGAGGAGAACGAGAGCATCGGTGCCGAGCTGACCCGCGTCCGGTCTGAGCTGCAGCGCACTCAGAGCCAGCGCCGCCACAACCAGGAGGAGACGCGCAGCACTGCGCTGGCCGCTAACGCCCTCAAGCGCAAGTTCACGCGCCTCGAGGGGAAGTACGACATGCTGGCTGAGCAAGTGGCCTCTGAAGTGCGCTGGGTCGAAGAGTTTGTACGCTCCATCACCATCGACAACGGTGAAGAGCAGAGCACCGGCCTGGCGTGAACGCGATCGGAAGTCCGAGTCCACTAGCACTAGATTACGCTGTGTTGCGTCCCAAATCACACACTAGATAGCAGCTATGTGCGGATTGGGAAGCAGCCCAGTGCTAAACGCTTGGTAGAAGATCGAGTAAATGTGCTGGTATGAAAATTTGACCGTTCAAGATGAACATCTGCGTGTGGAACATTACATTATACATGCATATTAGATAATATTTCTATTCTTTATATATAATTTATCACCAGCACTCAGCCCATCAGTATCCGGTGTAAAGAAGTGCAGACTTTCTCTTTTTTGTCCTACAGGGTGTTCTGAGGTGTCATGGGCATGTGTTAGTTCTGTGGAACACTTCTAAACTTGTTTATTCGCTCTGCTCAGCGGCAGGTTAAAAATCTCTCCGTGGTGTAATAATAATAATAATAACTCTGGTGTGCAGTTCTAGGTCTGCATGAGAGTGTTAGCTTTCGTGTTCTGTAGCTGGAAGTGAGCAGACTGTGAGTGTAAAACTGTGCTTTCTGCATGGTGGTGCTACGCTGGTGCTCATCCGATGAAAGTAGACTCAGACGTTTTGCGTGCAAATGATAAACGCACCAGATATAACCTCGTAGCCACAGATTATTTATTTTTGTACTCGTTCCATCTCGGTGGATTCAGAGTTTTACGCTTTGCTTTGAAATGAAGCGCCATGTTGCCTATGCAATAGTTGATTTACATATTTTAAACGTAACCTCGACCTTCTTAACATAGTGTATATTCTGGTGATTTGTTGTACGTCACTGTATATTAAAGTTCGGGAAATACGGTAAATGTATGACTCTACAGTATAAGAATATATTTTCCTATTCATAGCGCTGACTTGCGTCATTCCAGTTTTGCGTGACATTCCATACGACAGCTGATATTCTACTCTATTCTACTGTACTGTATTGTACTCTATTCTACTCTGCTGTACTCTACTCTACTGTACTCTACTGTACTGTACTCGAAAACGCTGTTTAAAAGTTTAAAAAGTCATTTTTTTTCCGATGTGTACACTACTTTCTGTTCAGCATTAAAAATAAACGACGTAAAGACATTTCTTTCCATGTGTCATTTCTTTCATTTGATGATATTGAGATCGGTGCACTGATTCGGATCGGATCTGTCCCACTTTACACCCTCGCACACTGTTTATGTTAGAAACACTTTTCTGTAGATGGAGATGATCTATGTTTCCAACAACGTTCCCGGTGTGAAGGTCGGAGTGGCGCAGAATAAACAGCTGCACGCTCCGTTTACTTCACCTGCACATAAACATTTAGTTAGCTCCACCACTTTTGCTGCTACTGTTGACTCTAAAAGTGCAAACTCGAGGTGTGTGTGTGTGTGTGTGTGTGTGTGTGTGTGTTTCAATAGCATTGATAATGTTTCTGCTTCTGTGCTTGATGACATCACCACTGTGCACTGCCCCTTACACTGTTTTCTTAACTAAAAGCCCCCTCACACTCTCTCTCTCTTTCTTTCTCTCTCTCTCACACACACACATACACACACACACACACACACACATACTTGCTGCAGTGGTGATGGTGCGCTCCCGGGCGTCCGGTGCAGGTGGAGGTGGTGTGTGTAGCTGGCTGGCGGCGCTGCTGGCGCTCTGGTCCATGGTGTCGGTGGTGGTGATTGTGGTGTGGGCCACGTGGGCCCCCCGGGTGGGCTCAGGGCGGTGTGAGGCTCAGCGGCGCGCCCTGCTGGAGAACACGGTGGGGGCGAGAGTGATGTGGGAGAGAGAGAGACAGACAGCCGAGACAGAGAGACAGCTCAGCACCGACACACAGACACGACTGCAGAGAGAGATACACAACATCACACACACCATCACACACACCAAACTGATGCTCACACACCACCTGCACACACAGGTCAGTGTCTCTGTGAGTGTGTGGGAGTGCATGTGCATTGCATACTGTGCGTAGTTGTGTGTAGTTGTGTGTGTTTTGTAGTACTGTGTATATTGTAACTGTGTGTGTGTGTAGTCGTGTGTATAGTGTAACTGTGTGTGTGTGTAGTCGTGTGTGTGTATAGTGTAACTGTGTGTTTGTGTAATTGTGTGTACACTGTAACTGTGTGTGTGTGTTGTGTTACCGCAGGCTGTGTTGAGGGAGAATCTCACAGCTCTACAGGATAAGGTGCAGCAGTACGAGCGTGTGCTGGATAAACTCACTACTGAACACACACACTGCACAGGTACACACAGGGATAAGAACACATGCTGTGTGTGTGTGTGTGTGTGTGTGTGTGTGTAGTCGTAGTCGTGTGTATAGTGTAATAGTGTGTGTGTGTGTGTGTGTGTGTGTGTGTGTGTGTGTGTGTGTTTGGAGCAGATAATGAACACACATTTCCGTATTAGAGCTGGAACTTGCTCATGATGTCACTAGATGCAGGTCACATGACCCACACTGCGCTCTGCTCTGAGACACACCTCAGACCCACTCTCAGGAATGCAAATGTACAAAAGCTAATTTCCCCAAACAGTGTGCATGTGTTTTCCTGCTAAACAACACTTATCATACATTTAATAACACTTAAGTCGTACATTTAATAAACAAACAAACAAATTAACAATAATGTCAAATGTGTTATTTTATCAAAAAAAAAACCAACAAAGACATTTATTAATGAATCAATTACAATGTAGCACATTTTCCTTTGATCATTCTGTACATTACTACATACTTCAATGTTAGTGTTGCTATTATTATGATGATGATGCATATATTTGGTTGTTATTATTTCATAATTTTTCTTTATTTCCTTGTTTGTATAATAACGGACTGTTTTCTGCTAAGGGCTGATGGAGGAGTTGCAGGTGAACGTGTCTCGTGAACAGCATCAGCTGGACTCATGTTCATCTCTCTGTGATGCTGCGAGGAGTGGATACGCCGCCGCTGAGAGTCAGAGAAAAGCCTGTGAAGTACACACCAAATACCTGCACACACAACTGTGAGCGCGCGCACACACACACACACACACACACACACACACACACACACATATAGTGTAGCTTTAGTCCTTTGGCTCAGTCTCTGATCTCAGCTCAGGTGATCACTAGCTGACTTGCTAGATGTCCACAATGTCTACTCTATTTGTTAACTACACAGCACCATATCTTCTTACTTTGCTGGTTAAATAACACCATAACTGCCCCAATTCTAGCTACTGTTTCACAAATATGTGTGTGTATGTGTGTTTTGCAGTGAGAAGTGTAAGCTCTGGAGTGTGACGTTCAGCTGAAACCCAATGAGACCTTCTTCTTCGCTCACTTCCCCTGCTAGTGTTTATTCATCAGTTGTTTTCTCTTCTTCACTACGTTACTGCGGATTGTTCAGCTTTGAAACGCAATACAGCCAAATCAACACGTGATTATTTTCACACCGCACAGTGATTATGAGCTTTTCTGATATTAAATCACCGCCGCCGCTGAGGATGATTGAGATTTAATATTTTATTATTTTTCTGAGTGCTATCATTTATGGTAAAAAAATAAAATAAAAACTTTGTATGTGATATAATAAATGGTGTGATAAATGTGTTTCAGTAATTTTGCAAGTCTATAAACACTACTGTATGTCTGTAAAAGATGAACCTGGAGGTGTGCAAACGTTTTGCATTTTGAAAATAATAATACAGTTATTGTAAAGTCACAAACCTCCTTATTATAGCAGAGCAGATACATTTTTCAAATATAATCCAACATTAATCAATATTATTCACAATACACAAATTCATGTGTATTATATTATATTTGCTGATTGGAGCCATGGGAGATCTGACTTTATTATTATTATTATTATTATTATTATTATTATTATTATTATTATCATTTATGTCCATTACCTGATTTGTACTTTTTTGTCTGTCTTTTTCCCCCACATGGATAATAGATAACAATGAGGATTTTTACATGTGCAACTTCACATTTTTATCTCAGGGCCCTGAGATACCATACTAACTCAAATAAAGACACTTTATTCGCATTTACACTGTCAATAAAGAGAATGTTTTCTTTTAGACCAAAAGTAAATAGTTTCTCCTGCATAATGTTTGTTTTATATATTAGATTTAGCTTTTTTTTTTATGAAGGGTGTTAATAATTATGTTAAGAATAAAGTGAGGCAGTATGAGATGTTTGTTAATGAACTGTTTGTAGGAAATTTCACAGCAAGTTATTATAAATGTAAAAGCTGTAGCTGAATTGATCACAAGATTAGCTGACACACACCAAAATTTTTATTCACTTTATTCACAATTTTTTATTATTTTGCTAAACCGAAACTACCCGTGCTAATTTGATTTTTAATCAGGCGGAGCGCGCGGCTACTAAAGGGGTCCTTTTGAACATTGAAACCACACCGGAAGTCTGGCAGTAAAAACAGAGAGAGAGAGAGAGGGAGAGGGAGAGTATATATGTGTATGTGTGTGTAAACACTTCAAATATAACCAGTACGTATCTGTTTTGTTATTAATTACCTTGTTGTGGAATAATTATATTAGATTTGATAAAGCAGTGATGCACGTAACAGGCTTGTTTCTAACAACATGAACATTCATGCAGTCGGAGCAGTTAATTAGCGTGACAGCTAAAGGTAAGGGTTAGCTAGCTGTCAGTGTTTAACCGAAAACAGACTTAAATGAGTTGTAAAATATTAAATGGAGCGTTGTGGTTTGGTTTGTGATCGCATTTTAAATAACTGCGAAATTTACGCGTGACATTTGATCGCTTTGTTGTGCTGCAGGCTGAGAGTTTATTTCATGCTAAAATCCTTCAGATCCATCTCCTGTCTAAACATCAAACCATTTACTGACTATTAAATGATCGACTACTAACCAGTGACCACGCCTCCCTTTAATGACCCTCCCTAACAGGAAGACAGGCCATGCCTTTCAGATCTGTTGCCTAGGAACTGTCGTTATAGCCGTCGAATGTTTAAAGGTGCGTTATGTATGTGTTTACTTTCTTCATTTCAGTTAATATTTTTCTGACCCTGATATAAACTCCGGCCCCAGTCAGAACACAGCTCCACCTATTTTCTCTAAAAGTAAACTCATGATTTGGATGTAGTTGTCACACAGAGAGTGTGGTCAGATGTGGTCAGATGTGGAAGGATTGCAGTGCAGACTGCACTAAAAATTAGTCACCGCAGCTTTAAAGTCCGAATACAAATCAAAATGGATTGAAACATCAGTCCTTACATGGCGAGTTTGTTTCTGCTCCAAACAGAGCGATGTTCCTGGGAAAAAGGCGAGACATGCCAACATGAGCTCCTCGGAAAAATCCTGCCGAAAGGCACGGCGTCAAAATATCCCGAAACAGCACACGACCAACTCTGATCCCCCTTCCAAACCTCGCGCTGTCCGTTCTGCAGGAACTGAGAAGAAAACAAGAGGAAAAGGAGCGAGAGCTGTCGCACGGCATCCTGACACCAAATCCTCACCTGTCTCACCTGTCTCACACTCACCCACACTTCAAACAGCAGTGACAAATGGATACTTGCCTCAAAACACCGTCACACGTTCTTCAAAAAATGCTCCGAAAGGAAGGAAAACGAAAACTGAGAGATCAGACTTCACCCATGATGAGAGATCAGATTGTTTTCCTGATTCTGATCCGACAAGGACTGAGCAGCAAAAAGGCAGAATGACACCACCATGCAGTCAGGGATCGAAAAAAAGAACTGCTAAAGAAACCTCAACACACGCGACACTATTATGTCTGAGTAATCGGCAGGACACGCCCGAATCCGATTTGGGTGCGAGAACGCCAGGGCGTGGCCGAGGGCGCCGACCCAATCCCGGCCTCAGCCCTGCTCCACAGTGCAGTGGGATGCTGCTGAGCGAGCCACAGATCAACCCTGTGACGGTATCACTTCATTTAATCTCTGTTACTGTTCCTGTTATTATACTCATTAATAATTAATTCTTCCTGTGAGCTTATTGGCTGAAACGCTCTCCGCTGTATCCTCCACATTTTAAATGGTGGAATGTTTTATTTTTATTTTTTCCCCGAGCAGAAAACATTGCCAAAAAAGAGGCGGCGATGTCAGAATCCTGAAGCTGAGCAAAGGAAGAGGACGAGGAAGAAGGCGGAACAGGAAGCGTGTGACACACCACCAGTCAAACGTCAAAGAAAGAAGCGCTTGCCGAAGGCGGAGCTTCCCCAGAGCCAGCGAATCAGAACGCGCTTTGTGCCGCAGGATTCTGAGCACCATGAGCCAGGTATCGACAAAGTGCTTCATTTTTCACGTCACATCAGACTATTTATCCTTTTATAGCTACATTTAATGCAGTCGTTCCCTTAAAATTACAGCTTTACCTCTGACTGTTACAAAGCACTGAGACTGGACACGCCTTCCGTGCATGTCGTGTGATGCATATTGTTGTATGATGTTGTGTAACTGTGTTCCAGAAGAGACGTTCTCCTCCTCAGACCTGTCCATCGAGCTGAGTCTACAGGAGGACAAGCTGTCTGTCACACACTCCCTCTCCCTGGAGGACGAGGAGGATGAGGAGGATGAAGAGCTGCCCAGTTTCTTACAGCAGATCAAGCAGAGTGAGTCTCACACACACACACACACACACACACACACACACACACACTGCTCTCATCGTTATTGTCCTTTACACCAAAATCAGCTTCCTGTTGTCATTACAGAGCGTATTTACTGCCCCAGGGTGTGACTAATAAAGTGTAACATAGGTGTGCTGGTGTGTAAGTCAGGCTTTAACAAGCTCATCCTGTTTATTATCTCACTGTGTTTTCTTCCAGAACCTTCATCAATCAGAGAGGGGTTGTGTGTGTGGTGTAAACTGAGGAAATACCCCTTCTGGCCAGCCATGGTACATCATCATCTTCATCATAATCACTCTGACCAAATGTACATTTTCTGAACAAGACTCTAAACACACAAAAAGTAACACGAGTAACAAATGGTGTGTTTGTGTGTGTGTTCGTTCAGGTGAAGAGTGTGAACCGTAAGGCAAAGAAGGCCAGCATTGTGTTTATTGACCAGTTTCTCTTTGATAAGAAGAGGATATGTAAAGGGTGAGTAAAAGATAAAGTAAACGTATGGACGGATCTTTGTTGCATCATTTTTTTATGCAAATTTTTTGGTTTTTCTGAATTTTTTATTCAAATTTTTTGGTTTTTCCCTTGCTCCCCGTACCGCTTGTTTGAGGAATCACCATGTACCTCTGCTCCGAGCGCGAGCTGTAGACGTCCCTGAGCAGATCTTGACTGTGATTAGTTGGAGTAATGTATGCGTTAGCAGAAAGTTGTGTCTCTATCTGATTGGCTGGAGGAAAAAAATCCTGTATTTGTGGCTCGGGGCACACGAGTGGACCTGAGAAATGATTCAGAAATTCATGAGTAAACATGCAGGCTGTTCCACAGATAAACGAGATGTGTAGTTCAGAAATATTTTACACTTGATTAAAGACTTAGTCGTGAATTACATAAACATTTATGCGTCTCGTTTTATATTTGCGAGTCACATACTGTGTGTTTGTGGATTATTGTTGTGGAACTTATTTATTTGAATAATTGTTCTAACCCAAGAACAGTAGCCTCATGTAAGTGTGTGTGTGTTTATTTCTTGATGCAGTTTATCGGTGTCTCTGAGGACGCTGAAGCCATTTGACTGTGAGGAATCTCGCCGCTTTGTGGTAAAACACAGCTGTTTATTATTATTATTATTATTATTATTATTATTATATTTGTGTTTGTACAAATATATAAAGGTGTGTGTGTGTGTGTGTGTGTGTGTGTGTAGGACATAGCCAAAGAGAAGTATGGTAAATCCATCATGTGGTGTCTGGACCTCATCTCTGACTACAGGATCCGCATCGGTGTGTATACACACACACACACACACACACACGCACACACACACGCATACATATATGCTGTATACATGATCAGCACACACCTCACTGTGTGTGTGTGTGTGTGTGTGTGTGTGTGTGTGTGTGTGTGTGTGTGTGTGTGTGTGTAGGTTGTGGCTCATTTGTTGGCTCGATCATTGAATACATCGCTAATGATATCAGTAAGTTATGATCCTAATCTACTAATTCTTTATTATTATTATTATTATTATTATTTTATTTTTTTTTAGGGGGCCAATCATTTTTAAGATATTTATTATTGTTTATTCTTGTGTGTGTGTGTGATGAACAGGTTACCCGTTGAGGAGTGAATATTTGAAGGCTTCTTCAGATCTGCTGTCTCCCACTCAGAGTCTGATTGAGCAGCAGGATGAAGACTCTGAGCTTCATGACCTCGAGGAACACCCTGACCTCCTTCAGGATGTCCACATGGAGAAGAAAGTCCTCCCCGACCGTACGCAGGCTGCCAGGAACCGCGCCAACCAGAGACTGGTGGACTTCATTGTCAAGAAACGAGGAGCGCAGAACCGCTTACTGGTACAGAACACACACTTTACTCGGTTCACTAACACACCCAGTCAGAGTGTGTGCGTGTCTCTGCTCAGACATTGTTCCAGGTTGAGTGTGTGTGTGTTGTGTGTCCCGGTTCTTCTCAGGCAGTGATCAGTGGTCAGGAGGCGTCCAGGTGGCTGCAGGCTCTGCACAGCTCCAGCCGCTTGGTGGTGGGACAGTTGTATCTGGAGGACGATGAGCAGGTGAATGAAGTGTACCGCTACCTGGAGGAGCTGTGTGAGAGCACCGCTAAAGCTAACCCGGGTCTGGAGAACTCTGGGACTGGGAATTGGAGAAGCGGATCAAACCGGATCCGTTTCATCCTAGACGTCCTCTTCCCTGAGGTGGCGTTTAACACACACACGCGCACACACACATCTGGCTGTGAGTCATTCATACTGAAACGGCCTTGTCCCAAATACAGCACACAGGAATTACAGTGTGTTAAAGCTAGTTAGCCATTTTATATTATATATAATTAGTGTGTGTGTGTGTGTGTGTGTATATGTAACCATGGCAACGGCCTCCGGTGAGTTTCCATCACTGTTAAACACGTACAGTTATAGACTGATACTGAAAGAAAGTAAGTAACGAAGGGTAAAGGAATGATGGTGTGTGTGTGTGTGTGTGTGTGTGTGTGTGTGTGTGTCAGGCTTTGATTTGTGCGATTGCTGCAGTGGATTGTGTCTCCCTGGACAAAGCGGAGGAGAAATATCACCAAGGACCTCGCCATAGCAATAGGTAAAGTGTGTGTATGAGAGAGAGAGAGATCACCCCAGATGAGATTTTAAACTTGTAGTAAGAAAATAACATCTCTCTCTCTCTCTCTCTCTCTCTCCCCATTGTGTGTGTGTGTGTAGAGAAAGACAGGAGTTTGACCTGATGATTGAGCAGCAGATGAAGCTGAAGGCAGAAGGATGGTCGTGCTGAACACTGCTGTATTTACAGCATTGTTAATTATTATTTTCACTCAGTAATGTAAAACGCATTTTTAATAAAATAATCATTAAGTCATGTGACAATTTACTTTACTTCTGCCTGCACTACAGTATGAGCACCATTTACATCCACATGTTGGGGCATTAGATGTAGTAGTGAACACTAGTGAAATTCACCCTGTAGCGCCCTCTACAGACTCAATCACACGTACACTGAGCTGCAGCTCTCATTTTTATATATTATATAAATGATCCCTGTATTGTTCTCCTTACTAACTCTTTTATCTCCTCTTTCTTTTTTGGCTGCTGCTGTGACACCCTAATTTATTTAGTATTATCTTTAAATATTTATTTTCCCGCTGACACTTTCTTCTCTCTCTCTCTCTCTCTCTCTCTCTCTCTCTCTCTCTCTCTCATCAAGTCTCTCAACACTGAATTGGTGATAGAAATGTTGAAGTAAATAAAAAATACATTTCACTGAGACCGACACGGGGTTGTACCAATCGGATTCAAGTGTCTCATCCGGGCACTGTATTCTGTGTCCACTCATGCTAGCTAAAGACGGTGATAGCTAACTGATTAATTAACCTTTTTTTCTTGTAACAACGGAAACCTTTATGTATCTCCAACGTCTCTAAAGCATGAAATAGAAGCGACACCTTAGCTAAGGTGTTAGCTAGGGAATTTTTTCAGCGAATCGGTAGCGTTTCACTTCCGGCACGCGAATATGACGTCATCTGCCAGATGAATTTGGCGCGCGCGAGTCGAGCAGCTGAGCGGTGAGCAGGGTTAAAATGGCCACAGCGATATACCTGGAGCATTACCTGGACAGTAAGTCAAAAATAAATCAACACATCTGAATAAACTGTAGTGCTGAACACTTCTAGGTGCTGTAAACGCTAACAGGAAGTTATTAACTCTAATAAAGATGTATTAGGTGAATATTAACGATATGTTGGTTACATAAGGGTTTGTTTACAATAAGGTATTAGCAGAGTGACAGGAAATACTTTATTTTATAATGAAACATGTTTACACTGCAACGGCTTGAAATAATGGCATGTAATCCATGTTAATGCCATGTAAAGTCGTATATGGAGTTGTGTTAAAGATAGAATAATGTCATGTGAGGTTTAACGTCACTTCCTGTCTGCAGGTATTGAGGGTCTTCCCTTCGAGCTGCAGAGGAATTTCTCCCTCATGACCGATCTGGACAACAGGACTGAAGGTGTGCACCTTAATTCATCCATAAATAAATACAATGTGTGTAGGTATGAGGTCACGCTTCAGGATCACGATCACTGCCTTGTGCAATACTTTAACTGACGTGTGTGGGGGTTTTTATGTGATGTTTGGTTTTGCTGTCGTGCGCAGAGAAGAAAGAGGAGATTGATGGTCTGGCGTCTGAATACATAGAGAACGTGAGGAACCTGTCGCCCGAGGAACGCGTGCAGCATCTGAAGAAGATCGAACTGGCCTATAGCAAGTGTAAAGAGTTCAGCGATGACAAAGTGCAGCTCGCCATGCAGATATACGAACTGGTGTGTGTGGGTTAAATAATTTTGCACACTTTTTTTGTACAAATTCATCTTGAAGGAAAGATAAAGGAGGAAGAGATACAGAGTAAATAAAGGACTGGTGGATAAGAAGGATAAAAATAAAGTTAGAGGACAGAGAAAACAGAAGAACGATATGAAGGGAAAGGAGAGAATATTCTAGATGCCACAATCTGTTGTAAACTGTTATTGGTCCATCAGTTTCATTGGGCGGGGCTTTAACTTTCTCGGATTCTGATTGGGTTGATGACTTGGTTCATGAGCAATCAAATATTTCAGCTCTGAGAGAGAAAGACAGGTGGGAACACAGATGTACAGAGAGAGAGGGAGAGGTGGGAACACTGATGTACAGAAAGAGAGAGAGACTGGTGGGAATACTGATGTACACACAGAGAGAGAGACACATGGGAATACCGATGTACAGAGAGACACAGATAGGTGGGGACACTGATGTACAGAGAGAGAGACGGACAGGTCTGAACACTGATGTACACAGAGAGAGACAGAAAGGTGGGAACACTGATGTACACAGGGAGAGAGACAGGTGGGAACACTGATGTACACAGGGAGAGAGAGACAGGTGGGAACATGGATGTACAGAGAGAGACAGGTGGGAACATTGACGTACAGAGAGAGAGACTGGTGGGAACATGGATGTACAGAGAGAGACAGGTGGGAACATTGACATACAGAGAGAGAGACTGGTGGGAATACTGATGTACACAGAGAGAGAGACAGGTGGGAATACTGATGTATAGAGAGAGAGAGACAGATAGGTGGGAACACTGATGTACACAGAGAAAGACAGAAAGGTGGGAACACTGATGTACACCGAGAGAGAGACAGGTGGGAACACTGATGTACAGAGAGAGAGAGAGACAGGTGGGAACACTGATGTACAGACAGAGAGAGAGACAGGTGGGAACACTGATGTACAGACAGAGAGTCACAGGTGGGAACACTGATGTACAGAGAGAGAGAGACACAGGTGGGAACACTGATGTACAGACAGAGAGACACAGGTGGGAACACTGATGTATAGAGAGAGACACAGGTGGGAACACTGATGTATAGAGAGAGACACAGGTGGGAACACTGATGTACAGACAGAGAGACACAGGTGGGAACACTGATGTACAGAGAGAGAGAGAGAGAGACACAGGTGGGAACACTGATGTACAGAGAGAGAGAGAGACACACACAGGTGGGAACACTGATGTACAGAGAGAGAGAGAGACACAGGTGGGAACACTGATGTACAGAGAGAGAGACACAGGTGAGAACACTGATGTACAGAGAGAGAGACACAGGTGAGAACACTGATGTACAGAGAGAGAGACACAGGTGAGAACACTGATGTACAGAGAGAGAGAGAGACACAGGTGGGAACACTGATGTACAGAGAGAGAGACACAGGTGGGAACACTGATGTACAGAGAGAGAGACACAGGTGAGAACACTGATGTACAGAGAGAGAGACACAGGTGAGAACACTGATGTACAGAGAGACAGGTAGGAACTCTGATGTACAGAGTGACTGGTGTTGTTCCATGCTGCAGCCACTAGAGGGTGGAGCTTATCGACTTATTAATTAATTATTAAATATAATTAATAACTTATTGACAGTTGATTAATTATTGACTGAAATAAATCATAATGGACTAATAACCAGCTGCCAGGGGCTTCATTATTTACTAACTGATTCATCATGGATCTGTTAATTATTGATAAATGATTCATTAGTGATCCAGTGTCTGAGCTCTGTGACTCCAGACTGTAATAAACACATTTAAATCATTACTGAAATATATTATGATCATATGAGTTTTAGTCAGAGAGAAATGAGTGTGTGTATATGTAAGTATATATATGTGTGTGTGTGTGTGTGTGTGTGTGTGTGTGTGTGTATATATATATATATATATATATATATATATATATATATATATATATATATATATGTATATATGTATATATGTGTGTGTGTATATATATATATATGTATATATGTGTGTGTGTGTGTGTATATATATATATATATATATATATATATATATATATATATATATATATATATATATATGTGTGTGTGTGTGTGTCTGTATGTGATGTTTACGGCTTATTTGTGCAGGTGGATAAACACATTCGGCGTCTGGACGCTGATCTCGCGCGCTTCGAAAACGAGCTGAAGGACAAACTGGACTCGAGTGGCCCCGAGAGCTCCGACGACAAGAAGAGCAAAAGTACGAGCAGAAAGGAGGTTCACTCAATCAGACCACATGCACTACCCTTCTAACTAATGTAGCTACAACATAATATAAGTCTATAGCCACCAGTTTAGCATTGTGTGTGTGTGTCTTCAGAGAAGAAGAACCTGAAGGACAGAAGAGGAGGAAGTGGGAGAGAGAAGAACGGTTCTGATCACGACTCTCCCAAACACAAAGCACAGAAGAACAGGTAGAGACACGCGCTAGGTAGCAGAGATTAGCCACACAGTGTACAGCAGGAGTATAGCAGGAGTGAATGAGACGGATCTACAGTGTACAGGATCTTTAGTTAACTGCCAGTGAAACTACAGTGTTGCCTTCAAATAAACAAGTTTACTGGTGCTTTTGTTTATGTTTAGAAAAATGGATTATTATAAACTATTCTCAGCTGCTTCCAAATTCCATGGAGTGTGTGTTTATTACAAAACATTTACAGGAACCATGTCTCACAGTGGTTTGTCCCAGTGTGTGTGTGTGTGTGTGTGTGGTAGTGAGGTTGCTCAGTGCTGTGTCTGTGTTCTTCTCCCCGTCAGTGAGGTGCTGCTGAATGTTCACTCGTCTGATGTACTGGACATGCCTGTAGACCCCAACGAGCCCACCTACTGTCTGTGTGCTCAGGTCTCCTACGGAGAAATGATCGGCTGTGACAACGCTGATGTATACACACACACACACTCTCTACACACTCTGCACACTACACATACACAGTCTGCACACACTACACACACTGCACACACACAGTTTATTTACACTTTACACACACGTTATACCTTCTTCACACACTACACATACTTTACACATGCATTATACACACTTTCAGATTTTTTTTACACACTCCCTCCCACACATTTTATACATGCTTTACACAGTTTACACACTACACACTTTACACACACTGGAAGTCAGTGTACAGAGCCCGTGCACCCTCATCCACTTTCCCTTGATTAGCGTCACTTAAAATGCTAGTAAGATGAGCTAAGAGTTCCTCTAGTTAGGCAACAAAGCAGGTAATTTTGCATCTGAGCTAGGTAGTGTGTTTGTATCGTTGTATTTATTATTAAATTGTGCTCGTTGTTTTTCTAACAGTGTCCCATCGAGTGGTTTCACTTCACTTGTGTCGGTCTCACGACTAAACCCAAAGGAAAATGGTAAGGCACTCATCACCATCTGTTTGGAGAGAACGTGGATATCCATATCACTTTGCTGTATTTCTGTTTGTCGGTATTACTAATTTTAATGTTCATGATATAAAATTTCACTAACATTAGCATGTACATATCTGTGTTGATGTCAAACGTTAGCATGTCTTTGCCCGGCCATCAGCTGAATTAAGTTTAAATTGATCCTGAATGTAAACAACACTATTTTATATCGTCCGCTAAACTCGAGTCCAGTGTTAGCTCAGCTAGCATCAGGACTGTAGATGTTTTTGGTGTGTTGTCTCTGAATCGCAGTAACAGAGCTAGCGTAAGTACTTGAATATGGAGAACACCTCACTAGGTGTGTTTTGTAGTCTGGTAAATGTGTTTTATTGCTAAAACTTTGATGTTACATGTATGATTGTTTCCTTTCTGCAGGTTTTGTCCTCGCTGCACACAAGACATGAAGAAGAAATGAGGCCTGTGTTATGGTTCTTGCACTTTAATCAGAGCTTATATTTCACTCAGAGAGACGTTGTGATTAATCAACACCGACTTCCAAAAATAATTGTGATTTTTTTTAATGCAGATTATGCACTGTCCTGTTTGAACCAGG
Source organism: Ictalurus punctatus (assembly GCF_001660625.3). NCBI lineage: Eukaryota > Metazoa > Chordata > Actinopteri > Siluriformes > Ictaluridae > Ictalurus > Ictalurus punctatus. Next base: position 12,329,828 of record NC_030422.2, on the reverse strand, counting down.
AAATAATTTTGTTAGAGATTTTCTCTTTAACTGTGTATTTTATGAATAAAGTTTCTTTAAGATGACGCATTCATGTGTTTGATTTCATCAAGCTGTGGTCATGCGTGAGACGATGTTAATGCTGCTGTAAGCCCCGCTCCTTCCACATCCTGTAATGCATTTCTCACACGAACACTTAAACATCATGTAGTGTTTGGAGTTTGTGATGTGTGCTACACGTCCCTGAACAGACACCACAAACCCAACAGTTTGCACGTCTTTTTTTACGTGACGCAGGGTTCGGAGCACTTGATTGATCTGGATGTAACTGCAGAGATTAGAGGATCTGTCTACCTCCTGACTCTGAAATGCTGCTGTGTGACACACAATCCCAGACCTACACACACACACTGATTCATAAAAACACTGTTAAATGTGTAAAGGTGTAGAACCAGAGTGTGATCTTTCCCTCTTGGTGGTGTAATAGTTTTATATTAGCAGCTTTATAGTCAAGTCTGAAGTTATAGTGAATATCAGGCATGCTCATGATATCCCACAATGCGCTGCGATACGTTACAAAATGTCATTACGTTACCAAAGGTGATGTACCTTTATCAGGTGTGGAATGTAGAGAATTCACTTATGTATTTATAATATCTATCGAGATTTGGGTCTGAGATATTATTTGAGGTTTCTCACAATAAAAAAAAAGTTTGTAAACGTTTAAAATTGTTTGTTGAAAAATTGCGATTATTACACGAACCGTTGGAAGAGTTTCCTCAACTTGAGCGCTGTGTGGTAGCAAAACTGTTAATCCTCCTTTCTGGGAATTGTAGTTCTTCATCTCTTCGCGACCGCACTTCCTGGTTAGATAAGGACTACATTTCCCATCGTGCACCGCGACGAGCCGATGGACGGAACCCGTTTGCAGCAGAGCTCCGGAGGCTGTTCGAGTTTGAGGGGAAACTTACAGCAGGAGCTCGCGCCAAGGTTTTTAACTTTATATTTAATTGTGTTTTTATTTAGACGCTTATTTTACTAAACTCTGAACACGACAAAGTGAATAATTTAATCTTTACTACTGTTTAAAAATAGGGTAGGGCTGGTAGTTCCGCTTCAGCTCCGCTATCTCTCTCTCTCTCTCTCTCTCTCTCTCTCTCTCTCTCTCTGTCTGTCTGTCTGTCTGTCTGTGTGTGTCTGAGGTAAAATTAGTTTAAAACATTTCTCTCAGACTAAATTAGAAGTGTGTCGGAGTTCGTTTCTGTGTGTATGTGTGTGTGTGTGTGTGTGTGTGTGTGAGAGAGAGAGAGTGTGAGAGAGAGAGAGAGAGAGTGAGGGAGGACTTTACCCGGAATCCCACAGGAGTCTGTTGAGTTTACAGAGCTAGCCATGCTAATGCTACAGCAGTTATTACACTAATCACCACACAGCTGCAGTTATTTATTTATTTTTTAGTTTGTTTCGGGGCTCGTTTTCATTGATATTAGTATCATTAACGGTATCATTAAATTGTCACTTTAGCTGTCATTATGTACAAGTTAATCATCAGAAATATTAATTAATAAACTCTTTAATTACTTTATTTTCTTTCCCAATTTTAGGGCTTTAAAAAAACAAACTGTACTTTACTGTTTTTTTATTAACATTTTATTACTCATACAAGAACCATCTTATTATATGTATAATATGCTAGTAATAATAATTTTCTAAATATTATTATTATTATTATTATTATTATATGAATTTAAAATGAATATTATCAGAATATTTTCTCAGTAATTTAAGCTGCTAAATTATCCAGGAAATTAATAACTGACCAGTAGCTTATATTTAATATATATGTATTATTTAATTATAAAATGTATACACTGCTACTACACCCAGCTTAATTAGCTTCTTTTATAAGCTCATGGATTATTATACTTGTTTATTTGCTCATTAGTTTACATATCCCAGATAATAATAATATAATCACACTGGAGTAATATTAATACTAATGTTCATATATTTTATATGTTATATTTATATGATATGATATAAGTGATGGTTATGTGTGTGTACAGTGTTAGTCTGCATTAGATGGTGATAATGAAGGCGGTGTATAAACATGTACAGGTGACTGATGTGAATATAAATGAACACGTTAGTGTACACTGATACTGAGAAATACACAAGGTCTGCTTAATCTGTTTACATTCATATAAACCTCATGTGTGTACTCATTGTGTACAGTATTTCAGTGCCCTAGTGTGCACTTGTACCCTTTATGTTAATATTTAAGCCCCGCCCCTTTTGTAATTAAGCGGCTCTCTGTGCAGCTTGTTAATAAAACGCAGAGGTTGGAGCGACTCTGAGCAGAAATCTCTCTCCCCCAGCACAGGAAGTTCAATTCAGAAATTTCCTTTTATAGAAGCCGAGAACACAAAAGCTGTGACTCTCTTCCTGTAAACAGTTCCTCTATATGCCAGAGAGAGCGAGAGAGAGAGAGAGACAGGGGCAGGGAGACAGACAGACAGAGAGAGAGAGAGACGTAGGGGAGGGAGAAAGAGAGACGGAAGAGAGAGACACGGGGAGGAGAGAGAGATGGGGAGACAATGGGAGAGAGAGAAAGAGACATGGGGGGGGATGGGGAAAGAGACACGGGGAGATGGAGAGAGAGTGAGTGAGAGTGAGAAATGGGGGGAGAGAGAGATGGGGAAAGAGACACGGGGAGATGGGGAGAGAGAGAGATGGGAGAGAGAGATGGGGAGAGAGAGAGACACGGGGAAACGGGGAGAGAGAGTGAGTGAGGGAGTGAGAGTGGGGTGAGAGAGAGAGTGAGGGAGCGAGAGAGAGACAGTGAGTGAGTGAGAGATGTGGGAGAGAGTGAGAGATGGGGGAGAGAGAGATTGGGGTGAGAGAGAAACAGTGAGCGAGAGTGAGAGATGGGGGAGAGAGAGAGAGACAGACAGACAGACAGACAGCCCATGTTTGACCTGCAGTGAAACAGGAAGAGGAAATGTTTCTGTTGTTCCCCACCAATCAGAGCAGGACAGGAAGTGAGTGATGGGGAAACCCTCTCTCTCTCTCTCTCTCTCTCTCTCTCTCTCTCTCTCTCTCTCTCTCTCTCTCTCTCTAAAACACACACACACACAGGTTTTTCCCTTTAATGGTATGCATAAGATTCAGATCTCCTCAGTGTTCGAGGTACAGCATGCAGCGTTGAGGGAGAGAAGAGCATCTTCAGGGTAGGAACACAACTAACAGTGCATACAGGGCAGAATTACCCCAGTACCCCCTTACCCCCTATTAATCCACATGGAGAAGAGAGGGCAAATTTTGGAAACATCTGAAATGGAGTGACTCTTATCATTATAAACCCCACTATGAAATAAACACTGAGTCATTCAGCTGGTCCTGAGGCTCCATTAACACTAACACACACACACACACAACATACACACTAACATTAACACACTAGCACACTAACCCCGCTCTCTATACTCAGCCCACTCTGTACTTAACCCACTCTCTATAGTCAACACGGTCTCATCAAACACAGTTTCAGTCATTACAGAGGTGGCACCGGCCTTCTAATTAGCACTTATAATTACACTGGTCTAATTAGCACATTCCGCTGAGGAATGAGAATAAAGCCTGTGAGTTTTGTTCAGCTCCTTTTTCACATGTGTGTGTAAATATGAAACGGCAGTGGTGTGTGTGTATGAGAGAGAGGCGGTGGAGGGGGAGAGAGAGCACGAGAGAGAGATTTTGGAGCCCGGGGGTATGAAATGTGAACCTGAAGGTGTTAAAGTTGACATTTCTGAGGCGTGTCCTTTATGTTCAATGTGCTGTTGAGAGTAACACACACACAGTGAATATAATGTAGTGTGTGTGTGTGTGTGTGTGTGTGTGTGTGTGTGTGTGAAGCTGATGTGGCTGCAGTACGAGTTAAGACTTGAACAGAAAAAATGTTCCTCACTGTAAAACTCCCCCGCTGGCAGTGTGTGTGAGTGTGTGTGAGTGTGTGTGAGTGTGTGTGTGTGTGTGTGTGTGTGTGTGTGTGTGTGTGAGTGTGTGTGTGTGTGTGTGTGTGTGTGTGTGTGTGAGTGTGTGTGAGTGTGTGTGAGTGTGTGTGAGTGTGTGTGTGTGTGTGTGTGTGTGTGTGTGTGTGTGTGAGTTTGTGTGAGTTTGTGTGAGTGTTGGTGCACGGAGTTCTTTATAGAAGAAGTCTCAGCTTGAATGATGTGCAGAAGAGAAATAAAAGGGGAGATTGTGCCACAGAGAGAAAGAGGGGAGAGAGAGAGCGAGAGAGAGAGAGAGACAGTGACTAAGTGTACACGGACAGCAGCAATCTAATTACTGACCTTATTCTGAATAAGACAATATTGTGATTAAGGTGTTCACATGAGTCTCGTTTAGAATATTCCTTTCATGTTCAGGTTTTACGTGTTATAGAACATAGATCGATTAACAGCACACGTCATTACGTCACTGCGCCACGCCGTCCGGCGTTCCCTCCAGAATTTCATGTATCGACATACAGTTGGTCTTCGTTATGGTACCGTATACAGTTTTGGGTGTTTTTGTTTTTAATTTCACGAGCACTTCAAGTGCGGTTAATTATTTGTCATGCTGTACGTGCAAATAGATGACTGCTTGAAGCCGTGGGCTGCGTCCCAAATCGCATACTTACCTAATATATAGTAGCCGAAATGCATGTATTTCGTCTACTACAGGCCTATAGTAGGCAAATACGTAGTTTGGGACGCAGCCGCACTCTCTTGTTTGGCGTAAAACGGTCGCGCACTGCCGTGTGTGATCGTGTCCTGTCGCAAAATGCGGTGAAAACTCCCACACGATGTTAATAGTGTAATTAAGGTGTGTACATGTTTGTAATACACGTCGATAATGCGACTAAAACAGCAGTACTCGACATGTCTTAAGTCAATTTGTGTTTACTTCAAGTATGACCTTAATCGGATTAAGGTAATTAAAATTTGCTGTTTACATGGTAGTTTCTTAATCAGAGTATTGTCTTAATCGGGTTAATAGTGGATTATTGTTGTCCATGTAAACGTACTGAGTGAGAGAAAGAGGGGGGGGGGGGGGGGAGAGACAGAGAGACTTTTTTTTTTTTTGACTTTATAAGACACCTTTAATGCATCAGTTTTGATATATTTACTTTTTTAAAAATTATTATTATTATTATTTTAATTATTTTTTTTACTATTAATGTTATCTGCTGTGTTTTAGTGCTAGTATCCGCACAGGTGTCAGAGCTATCGCTGCATGCTGTGTCTGATTCAGCACTGTTGTTTTGGTCTTTACTGACCTCTTCCAGCTGTGACCTCGGTGTGTCGTTGCCCTCATCTGCCCCAGGCTCCTGTTCTCTGGTGTTCCCCCACTGGCTGTCTCCGCGCTGCCGCTGCTGTACCCCGGCCGTGTCGACCCCGGAGCTCCCTGGCTGCACAGCTCTGCGTGGGCAGCTCGGCTGTTTATGCTCGATTTCCCGACACCGAAAACATTTCAGGCGTTCTGTGGTGGCAAAATCGGTGTAGCTGTTGTCGCCATCCACGCACTTGAAATTTATATCCAGTGTTTGGTCACGGTTGTTTAGAAACATGTAAAAATGTCTGCGGAAAGACAGGACGTGTTTCACCGCAGAGTTCTTGCAGCCGAGCGGAATATCCGTCATGGGGCTGGCAAACTTTCCGAAGCAGCCCAGCTCCTTCATGATCAGCTCGTCTTTTATAAAAGGGGGCATTTTGGAAATGACGACTTGAGTCGCAGGGACAGATAGAGGGGTAACGGTTAGCATGACAACTTTTAGTCATGTTCCATTTTCAATTAGCGTATTCACAAATCTTTCCTTTTTTAGGAAGACCACCATCGCTTTGTTCATTCAGGAGGCAGAGTAGATGTTTTCACACCTGACCTGCTTTCCCACCGCTAGCAGAACCTCTTCCACCTGTTCTCCATTCTCCGGCACACACCTGACGCCATGGCGGAGAGACAGCCTCTCCCCTCCGGCCTCAGAGGCCATGGCATCCCGCTCACTCTCACCCACTCTCAACTTTTACCAGTCACTGATAGTCACATAACTTACACGTTCAATAACTAAATAAAAGAAAAAACAAAAAAGACAAACTTGTTAAAAACTTTGGCAAGGTACCACGCTCACTCCTCCACCACACATGCGCAGAGAGAGGGAGGGAGGGAGGGAGAGAGAGAGAGAGAGAGAGAGAGAGAGAGAGAGAGAGAGAGAGTACTCGTGCTCTGGAATGAAGGCCGCTTGCTCTGACTTGCCCTTGTGGAGAGTGTGCACTCTGGTGTACTGAAGGGCCCCCCCACACACACACACACAGAGGTTGGTTGGAGCACTGCAGTGAGGGTAAGCTCTCCCTCTCTCTCTCTCTCTCTCTGTGTTCAGTATTTGCTCTCTAGTTAACGTTTGCGTGACTTGTGAGATCTGATGTGGACGTTTAACACTGAGGTATGACCATTTTTGTGTGTTTTTTTTTGTTCTGTAGAATGATCAGGGTTCTGTGTAGTGTAGAACCTCAGTGTGATCAGGGGGAACATGTGGAAGATTTGATGTAGGTGATATTAATGATTATGATGTTAGCATTAGTGTAAAGTTTATCAGGTTATAGAGCTGTACAATTCATATCAACTTTTAACCCTACAAGTCTCGAGCCTGAGCTTCAACATGGCCGCCTGGGTGTGTAATTAGGGGCGGGGCTGAGCAGAGACTCCTCCCAGCTAGATATAACATTGAGGATATCAGATTTTCCTGCTTATACTGAATTCAGGTGACGTGTATTGACTAAAGGTGTTTTTTGGAGGGTGGAGTCTTCATGGACATTTAATGTAAGTTCATATTGTTTTATTTCTGTCTCAGGTAACTGAAGTGTGTTAGATCGAGTCGACTTCACCAAGGCATTTCTGCAGTGTGTGTGTGTGTGTGTGTGTCTGTGTGAAATCAGAAACAGGAAGCTATTTGTGGTTGCGGTGTGTTTGATTTTTGGATTGTGCTTCATGAAGTGAGACAGGATTTGACCATATATGGGCGTGTTGATGGAGAATGAGCATGTGATAGACGAGAGCGACACCCGTCTGTTATTCTGTCCATCATCTCACTCCATTAGCTGCACGTTTAAACATGCTGACCTGCTCGATAATCTCTCACACACACACCGCTATGTACATCACCATCCAGTAATTACTGCATAATTAGGGGTCCAAGCACTAAGGGATTCTTTGTGTGATTTAATAATATTGTAACTGTAGATTGATGATAAACTCTGCTGCCCCCTGCAGGTTGCCCTGTGAATCCCTGTGCCTGTGAGTGTGTGTGTGTGTGTGTGTGTGTGTGTGTGTGTGTGTGTGTGTGTGTGTGTGTGTGTGATGTGTGATAACGGAGAGTTGGAGGATAAACCCCCCGCCCCCCCGGTCAGGATGAGCAGCAGTAGTAAAGATGGCGTCCCAAAACCGCTGCCCTCTGTCCCTGAGGAGAAAAAAACACGCAAAGGCATCTACTCCATCTTCTCCGCCGAGAAAGGTCAGAGAGAAACCACGTTACCCAGCATGCACTGGGGCTGAGACGTTATTTACATTTTAAGGTTCTGTTTCAAAAGTTCATGTGTCGTTAGTTTTCACTGTGATGAGCATTTTAACGTTTTATCCTAAATCACGTTTCTCACTGACTTTTACTCTGACATCCCTCCCCTCTCTCTCTCTGTCTCTCTTCATCCTGACAGTAGGGAAGCGTAAGGATAAGGATAAGGAGAGGCCAGAGATTTCACATCCCTCAGATTTTGAGCACACCATTCACGTAGGGTTTGATGCCGTGACGGGCGAGTTCACCGTGAGTCTCTCTCTCACACACACACACACACACACACACACACACACACACACACACACACACACACACACACACACACACACACACACACACACACACACACACACACACACACACACATATATATATGCACCATTGAGACATGATGTGTTCACGCTGCAGGTGAAAGTGGTTTAAATATGTTTTTATGGCAGTGTGAACAGAGAAAATCACTTTGAATCTGACTTTTTCAATTCCAGTTTAATTTCTCATTCTCTCTTGGATCTGTCTGTCCGTCTGTGGGTGGTTAGGGAATGCCGGAGCAGTGGGCGCGGCTCCTCCAGACCTCCAACATCACCAAGTCGGAGCAGAAGAAGAACCCACAGGCCGTCCTCGATGTGCTCAAGTTCTATGACTCAACCGGAAACGGGAAGCAGAAATACCTCAGCTTCACAGGTCAGCTGTCTCACTGTCTTACTCAGCTTTACAGGTCAGCTGTCTCACTGTCTCACTCAGCTTCACAGGTCAGCTGTCTCACTCTCTCACTGTCTCACTCAGCTTCACAGGTCAGCTGTCTCACTCTCACTGTCTCACTCAGCTTCACAGGTCAGCTGTCTCACACTCTCACTGTCTCATTCTCACTGTCTCACTCAGCTTCACAGGTCAGCTGTCTCACTCTCTCACTGTCTTACTCAGTCTCACAGGTCAGCTGTCTCACTCTCTCACTGTCTCATTCTCACTGTCTCACTCAGCTTCACAGGTCAGCTGTCTCACTCTCACTGTCTTACTCAGCCTCACAGGTCAGCTGTCTCACTCTCTCACTGTGTCATTCTCACTGTCTCACTCAGCTTCACAGGTCAGCTGTCTCACTCTCTCACTGTCTCACTCAGCTTCACAGGTCAGCTGTCTCACTCTCTCACTGTCTTACTCAGCTTCACAGGTCAGCTGTCTCACTCTCTCACTGTCTCATTCTCACTGTCTCACTCAGCTTCACAGGTCAGCTGTCTAACTCTCTCACTGTCTCATTCTCACTGTCTCACTCAGCTTCACAGGTCAGCTGTCTCACTCTCACTGTCTTACTCAGCTTCATAGGTCAGCTGTCTCACTCTCTCACTGTCTCATTCTCACTGTCTCACTCAGCTTCACAGGTCAGCTGTCTCACTCTCTCACTCAGCTTCACAGGTCAGCTGTCTCACTCTCTCACTGTCTCATTCTCACTGTCTCACTCAGCTTTACAGGTCAGCTGTCTCACTCTCTCACTCAGCTTCACAGGTCAGCTGTCTCACTGTCTCACTCAGCTTCACAGGTCAGCTGTCTCACTCTCATTGTCTTACTCAGCTTTACAGGTCAGCTGTTTCACCCTCTCACTGTCTCACGCTCACTGTCTCAGCTTCACAGGTCAGCTGTCTCACTCTCACTGTCTTACTCAGCTTTAAAGGTCAGCTCTCTCACTGTCTCACTCTCTCACTGTCTCACTCAGCTTCACAGGTCAGCTGTCTCACTCTCTCACTGTCTCACTCAGCTTTACAAGTCAGCTGTCTCACTGTCTCACTCGGCTTTACAGGTCAGCTGTCTCACTTATTCACTGTCTCACTCAGCTTCACAGGTCAGCTGTCTCACTCTCTCACTGTCTCACTCTCACTGTCTCACTCAGCTTCACAGGTCAGCTGTCTCACTGTCTCACTCAGCTTTACAGGTCAGCTGTCTCACTCTCTCACTGTCTCATTCTCACTGTCTCACTCAGCTTCACAGGTCAGCTGTCTCACTGTCTCACTCAGGTTCACAGGTCAGCTGTCTCACTCTCACTGTCTCACTCAGCTTCACAGGTCAGCTTTCTCACTCTCTCACTGTCTCACTCTCACTGTCTCACTCAGCTTCACAGGTCAGCTGTCTCACTGTCTCATTCTCACTGTCTCACTCAG